>NC_057719.1:64926055-64955634 GCF_004010195.1 Chiloscyllium plagiosum
AACTCAATCAAGTTTGTGAGACATGATTTCCCACGCACAAAGCCATGTTGACTATCCCTAATCAGTCCTTGCCTTTCCAAATACATGTACATCCTGTCCCTCAGGATTCTCTCCAACAACCTGCCCACCACCGAGGTCAGGCTCACTGGTCTATAGTTCCCTGGCTTGTCCTTACCACCCTTCTTAAACAGTGGCACCACGTTTGCCAACCTCCAGTCTTCCGGCACCTCACCTGTGACTATCAATGATACAAATATCTCAAGAGTGGCTACTGTTTGGAGATCTGTGGATTACTCCTACCAATGTCTTCTTTCCCTTGCTGTTTCTTACGTCTGCCCAAATGGACTGGATACTACATCATCCATGAGCATCTCTCTCAACATTCTGTCACTTATTAACAGTGCCATACCACCACTTTTTCCTCCCCTCCTGTCTCGAAAGGTGAAATATCACTTAATTTTAAGTTCTCAGTTTTGATCTCCTTGTAGCCATGTTTCTATAATGGCTGACAACATATTCAGTTACTTTGATTTGCACCATCTGTTTGTCTACCTTATTTCAATGTTTCATGTCTTCAGGTACAAAGCCTTTGAGTTTGTTCTATTATTGAATTTCCCTACAATTTTATGGTTCCTTGGTACAATTTATGGTTCCTTGGTCCCCAAGCAAAAGTTCAGATGCTATTCATCCAGCTTGTGCTAAGCCTTGCTGGAACACTGCAACAGGGCCAAGGTGGAAATGTTGGCCAGGGAATATGGTGGTGTGTGAAAGTGGCAGGCAGCTGAAGTTCGAACCTATATTCTGTCTGCACAAGTGACCCTGAACTTCCAGCTTCCTGCCACTTGAACACACCACCGTATTCCCTGGCCAACATTTCTGTCTTGGGCCTGTTGCAGTGCTCCATTGACACTCAATGCAAGCTGGAAGAACAGCACCCCATTTGCCACTTCAGGAGCCTCAGGACTCAATGTTAAGTTGAGTAATTTTAGAGCTTGAACACCTCCTTCCATTTTCTTTACCTAATCGCATACCTCAGGCCCCATCATGACGTGAGCTGCTTTCAGCACAGCCAACCTATTTTCACCTACACTGTGTCTCCGTTAGCAGCTTTTCGCCTTTTTTGACATACTATCACCATCCCTTTGTCTCCCTAACTCTCTTTCTTTCTGACTTCCATCTCCACCTATCCACTCACACCTTACCATCACCAACAATCCCTATCATCAGCATAAAAGCCATCTTTTCCTGTTACTGCCAGTTCCAAAGAAGAATCACTGGACTCTGCATTCTCTCCACAGATGCTGTCAGACCTGCTGAGTTTCTCCAGCAATTTCTGTTTTTGTTACAAACCAATATGGATAGGTTGGGCGAAAGGGCAAAAATCTGGCAGGTGGAGTATAATGTGGGGGTGTAAAGTTCATTTTGGAAGGAAGAGTAAAAAATGCCTGAGTATTATTCAAATGGAGAACAGTTGCAGAATTCTGAGGTGCAGCCATATCCAGTTGTTCCAGTGTATGAGTCACAAAATGTCACTACAGTATACAGGTACAGCAAATGATTAAGAAGGCTAGTGGAATGCTGTGCTTTGTTATGAGTAGAATTCAACATAAAAGTAAGGATGTTATGTTCCAGTTCCACAAAACATTGGCGATATTTCATCTTACATCCTGTATGCAGTTTTAGTCTCCTAATTTAAGGAAGGATGCCGATGGAAGCGGTTAAGAACAGAGTTACTAAATTTATATCTGCAATGAGTGGGTTGTCTTATTAGCAAAGATTGGACAGATAGGGTTTATCTCCACCTGAGTTAATAAGAGCAAGGGGTGATTTGACTGAAGTGTATAAGATGCACATGTTCTTGGCTAGATGGATATGGAAAGGATGTTTCCTTTTATTGATGAGTCTAGAGTGATGGTGTACTGTTTTAAAATTAGAGGTCACCCTTTTTAGACTCTTTAGAGATATTCTTTTCTCTGAGGTTTGTATGACTTTGGAATCCTCTGCCTCAAAAACATGGTGGAGGTAGCTGGATTCATTGAATATTTTTAAGTTTAAGGCAGATATTGTTTTAGGGTAAGAGAATTAAGTTTTTGGAGGTAGATAGGAATGTGAAATTTAGAATTTGAATAGTTCAGCTATAACCTTATGGATTAATGGAGTGTGGGGTCTCCTTCTGTTGCTAATCTATATGTTTGCGCATAAAATCTACATAAATATTCTTAGTCAGAAGAAATGACTGTCCACTGATTTAAGAATGATATTGCCTGAAGGTCATGAGTTTCTACTATGGGTTCTCATGTGACTGATGAGGCCAATTCTTGACCCACAAATCTTGCGGCAGATGGGCAGGATGTTTCTTGAGTAAACGGGATCCAAAGTATAGTTTTATACAAGGTAATGTTTCTAAAGGAGTTCATATTTGTATTACATTGTTTTCTATAACTCTCCTCATGTAGGTGGAGACAAAAAATTTCTTTGCTCGTTTTCAGAAGGTGCAAATGTATCTGTATTAGCTCCCTAAAGTTTTCATAATGATGTCTGACTCAATGCATTTGTGCTTATCGCTAGCAAAAAATAAATCATCTTATTATCTGTGAATAGTGTCTGTTCTCTAAATACTTCATGATGATTTGAACCTAAGACAAAGGAGGCTTGGTGTCAGATAGTTCTTCTATAATACAATGGTTGAATTCTTGAGCAACCCCACATTATAGTAAAATTATGGTTTATAAACAACACTTAAAGTGTTGGCAATGTAAATGCATTACAGCCAACACACTTTTTAAAAGTTTGTGCTTTAGAAACAGCATCCCAACTTGTCAATCACGTTACAGTGAATTTGCATTAACAAAACACGCATTATAGCAGAAAGACCTGTACCTGAAACAACCCTTACCCAGTAGCACATAGTCATAGAAGGGAAAATACCACAAGGTGGTAGGAGTAGTCCTCTGGAAAAATACTATTTGTGGGTTTGTTTGATTTTTCTTTCCCAATGTGTGATATGGCTTTTTAGATAAGCTGTTGCCACTCCCCCAAGTAATTAATGTTAATGTGGCTTGCTTCAAAGAGTGTTTCAGAGTTTCTTTAAATTCCAGTTTTTTCCTTTCTTGGAACATTGGCTGTTTGAGATTGGAGAAAACAAGACCTGGCGGGTCCTGACCTGATCTTTGAATATGCAAGTTAAAAAGCTGGAAAGTTGTTGTACCTTTTGCCCACTGCTGGTACAGGCACTGTGAACTGGTTTGTGCACACGTCTGAAGAACAGAAAGTTAGTTTGACTTGATAAAAAAGAAAGTGAGGAATTTGGGGAATATCCATTGTGTTTAAAACCACAATTGGCAAACACTTAAAGAAAATGCTTAAGTAACCAGTTCATACACAGAACTTTCAATCAGAACAGTAATGAAAACAATGCTCCATCTGCTCAAATTCCAGAAATGTACTTCTGAAAATCAACTTAGAAAACAGTTCAGCAAACTGCCAAACATAGTCCTCGCCTCTCTGAGTGCCAGCTATGTGGCTATGGCTAATTAACAATAAGTTCAATGCCAAAACATCAGTCAAAGGCACTATTTGTCAATTTGCTTGAATCCACTAATCCAGAAAAAATATCATTAAGAAGTTATTTGAAGATTTTCAAGATAACAGCAGTCACATTGCGGAAGACAATTTTACTGTTACACTATGTAAACATTACCCTGGAAAGCTCAGTTATGAACTTAAGAGTATTAGAAGTTAGAATCCCTACAGTGTGGAAACAGGCCATTTAGCCCAACAAGTCCACACCGATCCTTGGAAGTGAAACCCAGCCAGATCTATTTCCGTATCCAATTACTCTACATTTACCCCTAACTAATGCATCTAACCTACACAGCCTTGAACACAATGTGCAATTTAGCATGGCCAATTCACCTAACCTGCACATCTTTTGATTATGGGAGGAAGCCAGAGCACCGGGATGAAACCCATGCAGGCACGGGAAGAATCTGCAAGCTCCACACAGACAGTTACCCGAGGTTCGAATCAAACCTGGTCCCTGGCGCTGTGAGGCAGCAGTGCTAACCACTGAGCCACTATGCCACCCTAAGTGTTAGTTAGAAGGACTGGTAGGCTATGACATTTCAGGCAGTACACTCTGCTTCCACTGAGAGGAATGACTGGAACAGGTTTGAAAGGTTTTATACATGGAGGATAGCTCATGGATAGTAAGATCCTCCTTTCTACCAATGTAGGTGGCACTAATGTGGAGCTTGACCTCTGGCTGCTCAGCAGTCCCCACCCGGCCAGAGTACTCTATACTCTATACTACGGAGGCAACATGCCATTCTGAATTTACATAAGTGACTGTGGACTTCCCTATCTGTTACTCTAACTATAAAAACCACTGTGATTGTCCTTTTCCAAAATTCTTTTGCTTCCCATTTACCCCTGTGATTCCTTGGCCCTGATTCTGACTCCACGTCACAGATAAATAACCATTCTCACAAGTGTTTAGGACTAAATGATTGGAAAGTGAAATGCTCACAGGGGACTCCATTATTGCCTGCTTGCATGCTCTTCCTTAGAGACAAAGAAAAACTGCAGATGCTGGAATCCAAAGTGGACAGGCAGGAGGCCGGAAGAACACAGCAAGCCAGGCAGCATCAAGAGGTGGAAAAGTCGACATTTTGGCTGTAACCCTTCTTCAGGTTGGGAAGAAGGGTTACACCTGAAACATCGACTTCTCCACCTCCTGATGCTGCCTGGTTTGCCGTGTTCTTCCAGCCTCCTGTCTGTCTGCTCTTCCTTGACAGTCTGGTAGTCCTGCATTCCCATCACATCAAAAAACATGTAAAGCATTTTGGACTGGAGGAGGTTACATACGATAGAGAGTGAAATATCACAAATGGATGGAAAAACAATAATACGAATTTTAAAATCAATTCTTTGTTCATTACCTCAGGTGTCTGACAGTAACAATCCACCACATGATTCAAATTCCTCGAAACAATAACTCTTTCTGTCTCCATAGAAGCTGCTAGATCAGCTGAGGTTTACCAACACTAACTGTTTCACTCTCCCCCTTGGCTCTTATTGGCACTTGGACCAATGTTTGAATCTCCTCCTTGTATGTTGGTGACCAGTGTGAACACAATGCTCAGACCAGAGGATTTATATAGTTTAACATGCCTCTTATATCAATCTTAAATATATGCTTGAATTTTTTATTTGTTTTGTTAATTGCTGCTCTGCAATTTTTATACATCTTCAACGAGTCTAAGACTGTCAGTCTCTTTATACTTCTGCTTAAATATGTGTGTTGCTTTTTAAAATTCCTGTGTACTGTAATTTACATTTGTCCGTACTAATCTTTGTCTGCCATGTCTGATCCAAACATTGTTTTATCCACTTGATTTTGTAATGTCCAATTTATTTCCTCCAACCTTATCGCAGCTTCTAATATGGTATTACATGCAATTTATTTTTTACAGTGAGTTTGAAGCCATGTCAATGTTGTAATCATCCCATACATTGCATTTTTCAACCTGCTCCTTCTCACTCCCTAGTAACACTTCACATTACGACCCAGATAGAGTCCTTCCAATAAGAATTTAATGGCCTGGATCTTCTGGTTGGAAAATAGTAATTGCAGCAGGATAGACAGTATTTGTACATCTGGACAATATGGAAGTTCTGAAGCATTTGACATGGTGAATCTGCAGGAAGTACTGTGGAAATTGAAACTTCTGGTGGAAGATTCTAGACTCCTCCCAAATGAGTTAGAATTGGAGACTTTGGAAAGTTCTGACTTACTGAGATTAATAGTTGCCCAGTAAAAGTCAAGAGTGACTAAAACTTGCCTTAACAATTAAACTGATCCCATTAAGATTAGATTAGATTCCCTACAGTGTAGAAACAGGCCCTTTGGCCCAACCAGTCCACACCAACCCTCCGAAGAGTAACCCACCCAGACCTGGACACATTTCCCTCCGAATGATGCACCTGACACTACAGGCAATTTAGCATGGTCAATTCACCTGACCTGCACATCTTTGGACTATGGGAGGAAATCGGAGCACCCGGAGAAAACCCACGCAGACACGGGGAGAATGTGCAAACTCCACATAGACAGTCACCTGAGGCTGATATTGAACCTGGGACCCTGGTGCTGTGAGGCAGCAGTGCTAAACACTGAGGCACTGTGCTGCCCCTTACTCACCACACCCCACTGACTACCCCATCTTACCCTTTTAACCACTTATCTCGATTATCCACATCCATTCACAAGAAATCATTGATATAATTAAGAAAAAGAAGGAAGCATATGTCAGATGTAGACAGGATGGATCGAGTGAATCCTGAGAGGAATTTAAAGGCAGTAAGTGTATACTTAAGAGGGAAATCAGGAGGGCAAAAAGGCGACATGAGATAGCTTTGGCAAATAGAATTAAGAAGAATCCAAAGAGTTTTTACAAATGCATTAAGGACAAAAGGGTAACTAAGGAGAGAATAGGGCCCCTCAAAGATCAGCAAGGCGGCCTTTGTGTGGAGTCGCAGAAAATGGGGAAGATACTAAACAAGTATTTTGCATCAGTATTTACTGTGGAAAAGGATATGGAAGATATATAGTGTAGGGAAATAGATGGTGACACCTTGAAAAATGTCCATATTACAGAGGAGGAAGTGCTGGATGTCTTGAAACGCATAAAGGTGGATAAATACCCAGGACCTGATCAGGAGTACTCTGGAACTCTGTGGGAAGCTAGAGAAATGATTGCTGGGACTCTTGCTGAGATATTTGTATCATCAATAGTCACAGGTGAGGTGCTGGAAGACTGGAGGTTGGCTAACGTGGTGCCACTGTTTAAGAAGAGTGATAAGGACAAGTCAGGGAACTATAGACCAGTGAGCTTGACGTCAGTGGTGGGCATGTTGTTGGAGGGAATCCTGAGGGACAGGATGTACATGTATTTGGAAAGGCAAGTATTGATTAGGGATAGTCAACATGGCTTTGTGCCTGGGAAATCATGTCTCACAAACTTAATTGAGTTTTTTGAAGAAGTAACAAAGAGGATTGATGAGGGCAGAGCGGTAGATGTGGTCTATATGGACTTCAGTAAGGCGTTCGACAAGGTTTGACTCGTTAGCAAGGTTAGATCTCATGGAATACAGGTAGAAGTAGCCATTTGGATACAGAACGGGCTCAAAGGTAAAAGACAGAGGGTAGTGGTGGAGGGTTGTTTTTCAGACTGGAGGCCTGTGACCAGTGGAGTGCCACAAGGATTGGTGCTGGGTCCTCTAATTTTTGTCATTTACATAAATGATTTGGATGTGAGCATAAGAGGTACAGTTAGTAGATTTACAGATGACACCAAAATTGGAGGTGGAGTGGACAGCGAAGAGGGTTACCTCAGATTACAACGGGATCTTGACCAGGAGCCAATTGGCTGAGAAGTGGCAGATGGAGTTTAATTCAGATAAATGTGAGGTGCTGCATTTTGGGAAAGCAAACCTTAGCAGGACTTATACACTTAATGGTAAGGTCCGAGGGAGTGTTGCTGAACAAAGAGACCTTGGAGTGCAGGTTCATAGCTCCTTGAAAGTGGAGTCGCAGGTAGATAGGAGGCATTTGGTAGGCTTTCCTTTATTGGTCAGAGTATTGAGTACAGGAGTTGGGAGGTCACGTTGCAGCTGTACAGGACATTGGTTAGGCCATTGTTGGAATATTGCGTGCAATTCTGGTCTCCTTCCTATCTGAAAGAAGTTGTGAAAGTTGAAAGGGTTCAGAAAAGATTTACAAGGATGTTGCCAGGGTTAGAGGATTTGAACTATGGAGAGAGACTGAACAGGCTGGGGCTGTTTTCCCTGGAATGTTGGAGGCTGAGGGGTGACCTTATAGAGGTTTACAAAATTATGAGGGGCATGGATAGGATAAATAGACAAAGTCTTTTTCCTGGGGTGGGGGGAGTCCAGAACTAGAGGACATAGATTTAGGGTGAGAGGGGAAAGATATAAAAGAGACCTAAGGGGCAACGTTTTCAAACAGAGAGTGGTACATGTATGGAATGAGCTGCCAGAGGAAGTGGTACAATTGCAACATTTAAAAGGCATTTGGATGGGTATATGAATAGGAAGGGTTTGGAGGGATATGGGCCGGGTGCTGGCAAGTGGGTTGGGATATCTGGTCGGCATGGACGTGTTGGACCGAAGGGTCTGTTTCCATGCTGTAAATCTCTATGACTCTATGACTTTAATTAAATGTTCAAACAAATAAGAAAAACAATTTACACTTAGAATTATTAAAGAACAATAACTTTAAATACTTAGAAGAAACTTAAAAGGAACCACTCTTACAATTAATCAACAAAGTAATATTAAATGTTTAAAAGGAATAATTAAAGCGATAAAATAAAAGGCTGTGGAATATCTAAACAATAGTACAGAAGATTAATTAGACTTAAATCCCTATGCTGTCTATTGCCTGCTCTTAAGGGTCACTCCCAGGTGCTCTGGCAACTTGTGGACTGTAGCTTCACTTCTCTTGAGCTGTGATGAGTGCCAAATCACAGGATGCACTGGAGGCATCTTGGAACAGCAGAAAAGTACATAAACATATTTTGAAATGATTTCAGCTTTGCTCTGATGGTATTCACAAGTTCTAGGTCACTGTCTTTTAAGATTGATCCAATTTCTTGTTTATTTTCAGGAGACACTCTGAAGCATTATGTCTCTAACTAATCATCTTGCATGTGGAACGTTCACCACTCTACTTTGGATGTTCCATTTTCAAAAGGTCAAAGAAATTGGTGAAATAGCACCCTCCCATTTTGAATCTATGTTCATGACAGTTATTATTATTTCACACTGGATTGAAGACTTTCATGGGTCTGGAATTGCCTGTATCTGTTTTTTTATCCCTTTTAAATATGGAAATTGTTGATGTTGGTAGTCCATTGCCCAGTGACTCACTCACAATGCTTGCCAATGCTTCATAATTCATTTTGCTGTGTGGTTTAGAACTCTGCACTAAATACTGTTCATTACTGGGAATTTACTTGATCAAGTCAGAGTTCAAAAAGGAACAAATCCCCAGTAAAGCTTACTTTTCAATCATATCATAATTCTCTTTAAGTTATCTTTGTTTGGAGAGGGCATGTTTCCTTTTGTCAATTCAAAGTGGAAACAATAGGTCAGGATATTAACTACCTCATGCTAATTGGTGTTTCTGGCTCTTGTTTTTCTCTTTTATGGTTCTCACCTCTTCTCTGATTATTCCTGATCTATGGAGACCTGGAAGAATCTCTTGTGTAATATATTGCAAGAGTGCTTTACATATGTCTTCTTTCTTACTCCATGAAAGAAACCCCCCTGCCCCACCCAACCCCTACACTGTTGGTTGATAGGGTCCTCAAACACATGCGTTCTGTTTTCCACATCTGCTTTTACTTGTCCCGTCTGTCCCAGAACCACAATAGAGTCCTCCCTTAGTCCTCCTCATTCCACCTCAGCAGCATCCCTGTCGTATCTCTGAATCATTTAATTCACTCTCAGCAAAGTTTCAATAAAGAAATGAAAAATTCAGTGCTTTTACTTTCTAGTTTAATATGTACGGGGATACATCAGTGCTGTTGAGATTACATTGTCGTGGTACTCGATTTAATGGACGAGTTTGGCGGGGGGAGGAATCAATAACGTAGATGTGGGCGGTTTTCTTTGAGGCGCTAACAGTTCCTGTCCCTTCTCTGGTGATCATCAAATCTGGACCAGACTGTCATCAGCTCTGTGTCTTTCTGTACAATGAGTACATTGACCTTAGTAAAATGTTAACTTCTGAAGCAATGGAGCAAGATTTACCCAGTTAAAAAGTCACGTGTATTTGAGTTGCTTTCCTTAACTTGCCTGACATGAATTACAAAGGTTAGGTCTTTGGTTAGTTGTATAGACCTGCTTTCAATCTTATATATTTCTGTACTTAATTGCATAATAATTTTCTTCTTATTGTATCCAGAATTGTATGTAGAACTTGTATTCAGGCTATTCATGTGTTTCTTTACAAAACAAAACAGCTCTTGATGAGGGAAAAGATCAAATGAACAGATGTGGCAAACATTTCACCAGTGAGGTCAAGTTGATAAATTATGGAAATATGTTTGCTCATGTTTTGAAATCTGATCAAGGACATAACTCCCTGCTGTATTGCTTTATTCGTTTATAGTCCAGTTTCACCTTTCTTACTCTTATATGTTCCAGTGTAACCCCTTAATTCAAAACATATTAATAATTTCTTTACCAATTTATTTTGCCTTAGTTATTAACTCTATAGAAGGGGTCAGTTAGCTGAGGTGGCTGGACAGCTGGTTTGTGATGAAGAATGATTCCTTGGGTTCAATTCCAGTTCTGGCTAAAGTTACCGATTCTCCTTCCCAACCTTTTCCCTAACTGAGATGTGGTGACCTTCAGGTTAAACTCACCACCAGATGTCTCTGTCTAGTAAGAGAGCAGTCCAATAGGACTATGGTGACTTTACCTTTGTGCAGTATGTAGAATGAGCCACAAAGAACAGCAGTTTGGCAATTAAAACCACAGAAGGTGATTAGCGCTGAAGTCTTATGTGCAGAGAAGAACGGCACAGAAGTTGTTTGTGTTTACGATGTGATCAAAATGGGCATTTTCTTCTCATCTGTTTACATCCACCTTTGCACCCGAAAACTGTTTTTAACTTTTGGATGAACGTTTCCTTCTGGCAACTGCCAAGAAAGTACAGCTGTTACTGAGAAAACATTTTCTGCAAAAGGTTGCTTTGAGTTTGGCCTCAAGTTAGAATCCTCTTTTCAAAGTATTTCTGTCTGTCATTATGATTACTCCTTGTAAATAATAAATTAATGCTACCAGATGCCAAAGCTGCCTGTTTGTGAACACTGTCAGGGCAGTATAACTGGGATCTCTGCCTCGACACTGGGAGCCAGTTCTCCACACCTGAGAATATTATGTTTATAAAATTTTCTTTGCAAAAGATTAATAATTTCTGTAATTCTGACGGTCAGTTAGTTCACAAAAATGTAAGAAATCGAAGCAGGATCCCTCAAGCCTATTTTTCCATTCAGTATGATTAAGATTGTCAACAGGAGTTTTCTTGTTTAAGCCTAGATATTTGTTATGACTATGGGCCAAATCTTCTGATTTTTTTGGCAAAGTGCACATTTTCTGGAGGGTTTCTTGCCAGTTTTTTTTTCCACAGGTTTTCTTGCATCTCTTTTCAGACTTGCCACATTAATTACTAACCCCACCTCTATGTGGTCTCTCACATCCAATTTGCACCCTGTCCTTCCACATGCTATTGCTGGAAGAAATTGTCATTCAGATGATATCCACTGATTTCCCAACATCTCTTGCGCATTTGTAAAAGTGCATTATGCACCTGGATGAGCACTGGCATTCTGAAGCTGCCCTGCTCAGTCAAGGAGGTGTGCTCAAGATGCCAGAAAAATGGGAAGATGGCAAAGTGTTTCTTTGACAGAGACCTGGGTATTCTTGTAGATGGGTGATGCACAGGACAGATGTCTTGTTTCCAGAGGACTAGCAGAACAATGAGATACTGCCAGCCTGGGCTGATGTTACCACCCAGGTCACTGCCATCTCTAGGATGTGAAGGAATGGCCAATGCTAACCTTTTGTGCAGGACCAGGGTACGTGCCACAACTCTTCTCTCAGCTACTTTGCACAGACTCTATCACTGCCATTACATCCATCTCCCACCAAAACCCTGCCACTCTCTCTACTGCAGTCAATACCTTCCTTCACCCCCTGACTGATGGGTTCCTCCATGGTCTTCGATGTTGACTACTTTCTTAAGACTGAGATTTTGGGAAACCTGCTTGCTGCACATGCAGTGTGTTTGCTTTGTGAGGTGATGGCACATGCAGCAAGTGTGAGATTGATGTAGCAAACTGTCAGGATGTGCATCCACTAGACTGACGGCTGAACTGCAAGGCAAGCTGCCTTGGAGGCACTAAGAGAACAAGTGAGTGACTCTGAGATGCAGTCTGGTTCAGTCTGTGGGCTGTACCTATCGCTGTGCAGAATATTTCCCTGCTGCAGCTTTCACTTATGGTTGTAATCAGTGGCAAATGATGGATGCCAGTGTCTGTGAAGGAGGTGCTTTCTATTAATAGTGCCCTGAGCTGCAATTTAACTCGCAGGTAACATGAATGAATGATCGATTTTATTGAATGAATAATTTTATTATTACGTGTGTTTTATAGTGAGAAAAATAATAAAGTATAGTGAAAAGCTTTCGTTTTGTCACTACAATACAGCATCATTTTGAGAGTTTAAAAATAAGAGTAAAATGAAAAGATACAGCTTAAAGACAAGGATGGTTCTAAATCAGAAAAAGGGTTTATTAGAAAATACAGACATGGGCAAGTCAGAGAACAAGCTAAAGTCTGAAGAAGTAATGAATTTCAATGCAAGGGACCTTAATAAGTAAGGCTAATGAACTCAAGGTGCATATTGGAACGTGGGACTGGGATATCATAACTTTATGTTGAGGTTATATAAAATGTTGGTGAGGCCTCTTCTGGAGTGCTGTGAGCAGTTCTGGTTGTCCTGTTACAGGAAGGATAATATTAAGCTGGTGCGAGTTCAGAAAAGATTTACCAAGATGTTGCGGGAATGGAGGGTTTGAGTTATAAAGGTGGTCAGAGACTTTTTTGACTGGAGCATAGGAAGTTGAGGGGTGTCCTTTTTGAAGTTTATAAAATCATGAGGGTCACAGATAAGGTGAATAGCAAAGGTCTTTTCCAAAAGGTTGGGAAGTCCAAAATAAGGAGGCATAGTTTTCAGGGTGAGAGGAAGAAGATTTAAAAAGTACATGAGGGGCAATGATTTTCCCCAGAGAGTGGTTCGTGTGTGGAATAATTTGGTAGAGGCAGTGGTGGGTATAGTTTGAAAGACATTTGGATAAGTACATGAATAGGAATGTTTTGAGGGATATGGGCCAAATGCAGACAGGTGGGACAGACTCAACTAATGTCAAAGTTTGGAGGAAGAAGTGAGCTGAATCTGCCAGGTTTATGTTCTCGTCTCCTTTAGTTTTCTGGAACTTGTCAAGTTTGGTGAATTGGTCAGCTAGGAGGCTGTGTATTAATGAGGCATTAACAAGTATTTAGCGAGCATTAATCCCTATCAATTATCACATTGCCGCTGCCTAGTAAGGATCGCATCACACCGTATCTGAAAAGCATAAAAGGCAGAGTGAAATGATCTCAACGTCAAAATGGCTCACTGGATTTCTCATCCAATTTGCTATGTGTCCCACCACAGCCGATGTTGCTCAGATCCCTCTAAGATTCCACTCTATATGTTCAGTGGTGCAAAGCCTCAATGGTAGAAGCAAAAACTGGATGTATTCATTTATGAATAAGAAAGAGATTAAAAAGCGACCCAGACCATAACTGATTATTGATATCTGGGGAATTGTGCTAGAAAGTGTGACTGTATGTCTTTGGATGGGTATGGGATTGGGATTGGCTGTCATAGAATGATTTATTTGCATTCAAGTATTCTTGGATGACTTGGTATGCAGCACAAAGTTTAGTCCATGAGTGATTGCTCTGACAGGATCCATCATATCTTATTGAGAAAATTACTTGTTAATCTGTTGCATTACACAAAGTATACTATCATGATTTTGAAATAAAATAATTTATTTATAATATTTTAAGAACTCTCAATTCTGTGGGCTATCATAATGAGTGTCATATTGTTTATACGGTTGGTTTTTACACAATATTTTCTCATTTTGTTCTTTATCAATTTTAGCCATTTTTATTCAAGGATTTGTAAATGGCTAATATAGTCTTATCATCATGTGTTAAAACCCTAGGTTAATAAAAATCTTTTTACAGACACTCAGTGTCATATTAAAATAGTTGGACTGTAAAGTTTTGCGACAATGTAAATCTGTGACGTGTAATTGATCTTGGCTATAGCCTCTCACAAGCAAAAATGGTGTTGCATCCAAGTCATTTATGGGTATCTAACTTATTAGGCAGCATCAGGAAGCCATAATATTATGTTCTGCTCATTTTGCAAGATGATTTATGGATACTGCAGTGAAGTGAACTTTGTGTGGCCAAAGTCTATGGCTATAGGTAAAGACAGATCTGTATGCAATGTGTTCTGGATCATGAGTCATGTCTGGATAACATGCCAGGTTCATTTCTTATCAATAGTGCCTGCTGTGAATTCTAGTGCAAAGAAAACAGTTCATAATTTATTTGTCTATTGCCCACAGTGACTCCCTCTTGAAATGCCTTGGGTATCACTAAATGAGTATCCTTCAAAATGATTTTGCTTATTCCTCACCGTTATGAATACTCAATTATGAAGTAGGTTTACAACTGGCTGCCCGTGTTTGAAACTGACTTTGCGATTTGTCTGCCTTTTATAAAAATCATCTAACTTTCAGTTAATTGAAACTTTCTTGTGAAATATTGAAAGGAATTTAACACTTGGAGTTTTAATAGACATAGATGGCTGCAAAATTTGGATGATAATTTCAGCAGCATGGTAACTGAATGCACATGCTTTTAGAGTGAGTTGCATCAGATGCCTCTCTGCTAAGACTTTCAGTCTGTTATCTGGCAGCATGTGCTAGAAATATACAGATTAGATAATCATGATCCCAATTAGCATGCAATTCTAATTTGCCTCTCACTGTATCATTATCAAAATCAATGCTCCTGCTAACTGACTCCTAACCTTACACAGTTGAGTGTGCATTCAGTTGCAGGGAAGTCAATCCACCAGCACCCTTTAACAGTATCATCAATTACTGACAGGTTAGGTGCCTACTGCTTTTTGTGGCTGTAGGTGAGTTAGTAAAAGCTTCTGGACATTTCTTATGCTATTTAACCTTGTTAAAGGGAGTGGTTGGCACAAGGTAAAGGCTTGCATTCTCACTTCAAATGTGCTGCTCAAAGTACTTGTTTCCAGGCACAGTTGCTGTGGTTTACATTCGATTTTTTTCTGCTGCACAATGGAAAATTTAAGAGGTGATGCAGAGAAGAACAAGGGGAGAAAAGTCCTCGGGAGCATGTCTACTTAAGTTCTTAACAGACCATTTCTCTTGGCTATACCAAACCACTAACAAGGTGTGTTAACATTTTAATTGATCGAGGAGGTGTTCCTTAAAGTTTGTCAGCTCTTGTAATTCGACCTATAGCCGTAGAGCAGGGAAATAGATGGCACTGCTCGTGGTTCTGTGTGCAAAAAGACTGATGAATATGTTTGACTTCTTCCAGGCTGCAGTAGAGATAATTTCAATGTCTAGCCATTTGCCTTACACTATTGTATAAGGAAGGTGAGGAAAGGCAATGAATTAGCTTTTTGCTTTCCAGAGAGAAGCAGCTCAGCTTGCACGTGGTTTCAACTTGATGATGGGCTTCCACAGGATGGAGGGATTTGACAGTGCATGCTTTGATTTGTAGGCTCCAAGTCTATATTCAGAGATGTACCATGATTGCAAGGAGATCTACTTCAAAATGTAGATGGAATTCAGTCATATTCAGACTATCATTGAAATCAATGTCCTGGCAGGAATTTTGATGCTGCCATTCTGATCATTTGCTTTACCATCAGCATTTGAGTCAAAAAAGTGATAACATGTCTAATGGCTTACATTAACTATCCATTCCCAATTGGCTCATGTTTTTGATGTGCCACTAAGATGTGTAGGCAGTATGCATAATGAATGTCAGATGAGATGCCCTACAGTGTGGAAATGGGGCCTGGAGCCCAACAAGCCCACACCGACCCTCCGAAGAGTAACCCACCCAGACCCATTTCCCTCTGACTAATACACCTAACACTACAAGCAATTTAGCACGGCCAATTCACCTGACCTGTACATCTTTTGGAACATAGGAGGAAACCAGAGCACCTGGAAGAAACCCATACAGACAGGGGGAGGACATGCAAACTCCACACAGGCAGTCACCCAAGGCTGAAATCAAACCCAGGTTCCTGGCACTGTGAGGCAGCAGTGCTAATCACTGTGCCACTCCAGATTGCAGTACTAAATCTGAAACCAGAGTCTTAAATTTAGTCAAAAGAAACTATGAAGGTGTCAGAGGCAAGTTGGCTTTGGAGGAGTGGGAAATATACTAAAAAATAGGATGATACATAGGCAATGGTAAACATTTAAAGAATTAATGCATAGCTCACAAGAAACACATTGCTTTACGGAACAAAAACCCAACAGGAAATGTAGTCTACCATGGCTAATGCAAGGAAGGTACAGATAGTATTAAATCAAACATAGAAACTTACAAAGATACCAAAAAAATTAAGCCTGTGGTTTGGAAATCTTTTAGAATTCTGAAAATGTGGGCTTAAAAAATGATAAAAGAAGGGAGAATAAACTCATAATGTAAACTAGCAAGGAACATAACTGGTAAAGCTTCTATACGTACGTAAAATGAAAAAGGTTAGTAAAGGCAAAGATGATTTCTAATGGGAAATATGGAAATGGCAGAGAAGCTAAATAATTCCTTTGTGTCTATCTTCATGGTGCAAGACACAAGAAATCTCCCAGACATAATAGTTACCCGAGAGACTAATGAGAATGAGGAACTAAAATAAGTCAGTAAGAAAAAGTAGTACTGGTTAAATTAGTATGAGTGAAAGCCTACAAATTCCCAGAATGGGATGATCTACATTTCAGAAGGAGAAGACTATAGAGGTAATTAATAAATCAGGGATCATCTTTGAATATTCTGCAGATTCTGAAATGGTAGGTGCACATTGTAGCTTGAGGGTCTACAACCATGGGATACAGCCTGAAAATAAACCACATGCCATTTAGAACCTGAAATGAGGAGGCATTTCCTTGCCCTAAGTATAGTGAATTTTTGTACTTTGTACTAGAAGGCTGTGGAATCTCAAACAGTATGTTCAAGGCAATGATAGATTTCTAGGTACTAATGTTATCTGGGCAATATGGGGATCATATTGTAAAATGCCACCGAAGTAGAAGAACAGTGAGGAGCAGCTTGATGTACTGAATGGTTCAGTCCTGCTTCTCTCGGTCTACGTTTCTATTAACTACATAAACAGTCCATGAAGACTTAGCCATTGTCAGAAAATGGGGTTTTGAGTTTCACCCCTTCAAATATTGTTATGACAGAATAATTTTCTTTTCAACCCATCCTCAAGAATTAAAATCCAAAACTAAAATATCTGCAAGAAGTATTGAAAACCAGTTTCATGAATTATTTGAATAAGGTCAGTTGTTAACCAAAAATGTTGTATCTTAATAACTCCTCAGTGAAATATCTTGAAAGCTCATTTTCATGTTAATGTCTCATCCAGATATGAAATCTAGTGGCAGGGCCATGTATATTGAGAGGAATGAAAAGGTCATCTGATATTTCAACTTCAATTTGAAAAAATGTAGTCCATTCTTCATTTTGTTTTAAAAGTGTGTCCATTATGAATTTATTCTCCATAATTCCTTGAGTTTATATGGTGTGTGTACAAGAGGAATATCTGTTATTCATTTCTTCAATTCATGGACAGCAGTTAGTAATCCCTAATATTCTTTTGTACTTTCATTAAATTCCTCATGTATCAACTGTTCATCAAGTACAAATTTTCTTTTTAAATATGGGCACCTTTGACTGACAGTGCATCTGGAAGGATTTTGTTGCTTCACCAGGCTTAAAAACATGAGTTGATAGGGGACTTCCTCTCAAGCATCTGCTTTTTCTATAGAGGAAGAACCTCAATTCACTTCTGACCTTTGGCTGCTATTCAAAGGAATAAAAATGAGAAATAATTGTTGCTTAACAGTTTTATATTTAGATTGTAGATAACTTCTCTAAAACTGTTCTTTTGACTTTTTTCATGAATGACCTGAAGTTTATGAGCTCCAGGCACTGTTGAGTCCTATCAATCCTTTATATGAATGAAAGAGCATGGCATTATACTAAATCACATCAGTTGAATTTCCCTCCGAGTGCTTTTTTATATGTACCTTAGTGTGAGTCATGAGATTAAGTAAGGAAACCGAGTTGTATTAATATAGAAACAAAGCCAGAAAGTGAGTAAACAAAATTAGCCCCAACAAAATAGGATTGTTGTGTCACCCTATCTATCTCATTGGAACAATGCAATTAAAGTCTTTGGCCAGAATCTTTCCAGCCACTGAAAGACATTGGTGGTGGTTAGAATGTTGGGAAAATGATGTGAGATTGCCTGTAAGGATCTTCTCAACAGTCAACAGTAAAATGTTCAATTTTCCAACCTACAGTTGAACAACGAGATGAGATTCTCATCAGTGAGCAGCCTGCTGGTATGTTTTGGCATGCATTAACATCTTATTGGTTCATTTCCTCTTATTGATATGCAGTTTCCCTGTCTCCCATTCACCAGATGGAAACTGGTTGGCGATATTTCTCAACATGAAAGTTAGAGCAGTTACCTAATGACTTTAACATGCTGTTTCCTCCTCTCCCTGACCAGCTTGGCCACCAGTTGCCAACAACTCTGGCTATACTTCATTGGCAGTGATTGCGCACACCTTCCCCTGTCTATGGACAATTGCATCCAAAGTGCACCAGCTTCACCACACCCATGGCACCTGAAAGGCGGGTGTGATTCCCATGCTGTACTTTGGAACACACTGACATCATTCATTGCAATGCTATCACAAGGATACTTTGCACACAGGAACAGACATCCATCTTGGGATATTTTACTGCATTATTGGTGTTGTATAAATGTAAGTTGTTTTTGGTGCTGGTGGTTATGGAACATATCTAAGGATTTGCAAGATATCCAGGAATTAAACATTTATTCAGATCTGTTAGATCCAATATATTTTACACCAACTCTGTACACATCTAGGTTCTGTTGTGGGCTTCTTAAATATCCAAAAGATGCTGAAGAGCAAAGATTAACATAAACTATTTGGCCATTGGCAGAATGCCACTCTGCCATTGTCTTTACAATAATGAGTGTTGTATAAGGTGTTAGTTCCTAAAGAGTTATAATCATGAAAACTGCAACAAATATGATGAGTTCCTAAGGACTTGGATGGAGAGAACAGCTCTACATCGTGAAGAAGATCGGCCTACCATCTAGGCTTCCTCATCATTTTTTTAAAAATGTCTATCGTATCAATGTGACTTGAACCTAATTGCTATCATGCAATGTCCAATTTCTTGTTTCAGATCTTCACATTAGACTGCCAAGTTGTTTATCTCTGCCACACGAGACTAAGCAGAATAGTGACAGGGAATCTATCTTATGCTGACAAAGTGTCCCAATAGGTCATACGACATGAACTGTGGTGAAGATTCATCATACACCACAATTCCAACAGTTGGCATTGCTTTGGCATTTAGTCGTGTGTATTTTTTTTTAATGTTAATGTTTCAATATCCCCTCCCTAAAGCTTCCTGTTATTTTGAGTTTAGCATCATATCAGAGATACATTGAATCTAGGGTCAATGGCAAGATAGCAGAGAAGGCAGAATATTTGCACTTCTGCCCCCTGCAACACATTCTTGGCATTGCCGGTGTTGTCATACAGTGATATCTGTTGCTGTTTAGTCTTTACTTACAATTAGCCTGTGTGTGACTCAGGTAATTGAATGTTTATGTTTCTAGTAGCCAAACATTTGGAGAACAGGATAAGGGTCTTGTCAATTCCAGCGAGCAGACTGAAAAGGATATTCTGTTTAATCCTGGCCGTTTCTACATTACCATATACAGTGCCTTATATGGTTCACTGTACTACAGAAGTTTAGCAGATGTGAGGACTCCTTGTGAGTGTGCTGTCTGGTGAAGGGCATGTGATAAATATGTAAGAAAGTCTTGAAAATTGTGACAATAAGATTAATTTTCTGACCCATGAAAGTATCTTCCATGCATATTTTCAGCAATTTAAAATAAACAGAAAGGGAATTAAAATTCAGAAAAGAATCAAGAAATAATAATTCATGAATTGCTGGACAGAGAAAGTGACAGCTCACAGCCTTGTGTTTTGGCCCTCAGTAGGAATTGACAAATATGGTAAAGGAAAGAGGAGCAAAACTATAAGTACGTCAATCACTAAGAGAAAACAAATCAGTAGAATGACTTGCAAACTCTACTATCCTTGATTCTTTTCCAAATCTAGAGAATATCATTAACTATGCTTCCTACAACAACTTGCATCTATATAGTATGTTTAATGGAGTAAAATGTCCAGAAGTGCTTCACAAAATCATTATCAAATAGAATGTGGCATCGAGTTGCATCAGATGGTATTGTGATGGGTTATAAAATCTTAATCAAAGAGTTAATTTTGTAGCAAAAGATAAAGAATATTGAGCCAGACAGATTTAGAGAAGCTATTCTAGAGCTAAATCCAAGATGATCAAAGATACAGCAAAGGCAGAATGGGAGATATCAGGGTGTAAACGAGGATGGAACTGGAAGATCGTAGAGTATTTGGAAGGTTGTAAAGCAGGGAAAGGTTAAAGTTGTATGGACAGACGAGGCCTTGGACCAATTTGAACACAGGAATGAGAATTTTAAAACCAAATAGTTGGTGGAGTGAAATGCAAACATATATCATGAACCAACCTGATTCAAATTTACATGTTACATGGTCTGTCTCAAACTGTTTATTTTCCTTCCAGAAGTTCTCTTGCCATTTTTAGTGGTATGGTTTACTACAATTACTTGAATTACTCTTCATCTGATCAAGCTTCGCCTCTTTCTTCCTCTGCATCTTTGTCATACTGAATAAAAATACAAGCAATAACAGGCAAAGAAAAACACCACTGAACCATCCAGCCTGACCACCTTATGATATCTTGAATCTCACCTAAACACCATACAATCTCTTGGGAGAGGCAAAGACAGCAGGTGATTTTGGCCACAAATGTGAAGAATTCTTCTTCAAGCTGTTCAATAGACAGTTAAAACTGATCCACAACATTGCTCTGGCCCTGATAATATTATGCAGTGCATATTTTTGTGACATATAATCTTCAATCTAGCCACAATCAGGTCCACCTCTCACTTGAAGGAGTTTAATGTTCTCTTATTGGTGTCCACCGTTCTGGAAGCACGAGTGTCGAGGAGAGGAATGACTCCTGAAATCTGACCCACGTCAGTCCTGTATACTACTTTGCATTCTGACTGTTGGCCCTGACAAATGGATTAATTGGAATATAGCTACTCCAATGATTCTATATTCCTTAGCAGTGCTTCTGCAATGTACCTTTGTCCTCAGTTGAAGTTTTGCCTCAACTTTGTTCAATAGAATTCCTGTCTTTTTCTGTTATCTGCCCTTTTTTCCCTGATGCTAGGTACACCCACTCACCCCCCCACTTCACAAATATTGGACCCCGATGTCTGTCCTTTCAATCCATGAAAACAACTCTTGCCTCATTGACCACATGATTCACCCAAAACATATAACTTCCCCCTCTAAGTTGGAAGGCCAAAAGTTCTTTTTTTTTGAAGATGGTGCTCCTTTAATGACTTCCCTTTTATTCATTTTTTCATTTGTTAAAATTTTATGTTGAACCATGACAAAAAAAGGCATTACTGGTAAGTGCTTTCTTTCATAACCCAGACGATCTGTAGCATCAATATCTGCATGATCCCATCTCAGTTACAGATGCCCTCAAATAATGTGTCCTCAGCAAATTCTTAAAGATATCTTTAGTTTGTTTTTAAGCATGCACTCTAACTGCTAGGCTTTTTTCAACCAATGTAAAAATTACAATTGATTCACAAGCTTTCTGCTTTCTTTAATGTAGGAGGATTGATCCCTGAGCAGCGGTGACCATGTCATGATATTCTCAAGATGACTTTTAAATGTCAAATCAAATTCAGATATCTCTTGAGTTGTAATCAAATGTTTTCACATCTTTCAGTAATAGGGACAAATATAATGGTAACAAATTTAATCAGTTTAATTTCAAGAATATTTTATTAAACTAATGATCTTGGCTTGGCCAGTTAAAGGCTGCTGTAACATGATCTCCCTCTCAACTTACTTTTAAGATTGTTGATATTTGAACTCAAAACCTCAAAGGTCAAAACCAGCAGATTAGCCTCTTAATCCACCTATACATCGAGCTTCAGATCTTATAATAGGTGTTGTGTGAACCGGTCTAAACCTGATACCATTTTTGAAATGGTTGCCCAATGTTTTAACTTCCCACATACCACAAGATGGAGGTTTCAGGCTTTCAAATGGCTGTATTTGATATTGCTTCAGTTAATTTGGATTGAATACAGAATGTTTCTCCCATCATTGCTAATGCTTCTTTTGAAAAAAAAATCATATCAGAGAAATTCAAGATGATTGTCCTCAGTTTTCTATCACCATTTTGTTACTTTCAGAAATTCAAATCCTAGTCATAGAGTCAAAGAGTCAGAGAGATGTATAGCATGGAAACAGACTTTACAGTCTAACTCGTCCATGCCAACCAGATATCCCAACCCAATCTCGTTCCACCTGTCAGCACCTGGCCCATATCCTTCCAAACCCTTCCTATTTATATACCCATCCAGATGCCTTTTAAATTTAGCCTCCACGACTTCCTCTGGCAGCTCATTCCATACACATACCATCCTCTGTGTGAAAAATTGCCTCTTAGATCTCTTTTATATCTTTCCCCTCTCACCCTAAACCTATACCCTCTAGTTCTGGACTCCCCTACCACAGGAAAATACTGTCTATTTATCCTATCCATGTCTCTCATGATTTTATAAACCTCGATAAGGTCACCCCTCAGCCTCCGACGCTCCAGGGAAAACAGACCCAGCCTGTTCAGCCTCTCCCTATAGCTCAAATCCTCCAACCCTGGCAACATCCTTGTAAATCTTTTCTGAACCCTTTCAACTTTCACAACTTCTTTCCGATAGGAAGGAGACCAGAATTGCATGCAATATTCCAACAGTGGCCTAACCAATGTCCTGGACAGCCGCAACATGACCTCCCAACACCTGCACTCAATACTCTGACCAACAAAGGAAAGCATACCAAACACCTTCTTCACTATCCTATCTACCTACGACTCCACTTTCAAGGAACTATGAGCCTGCACTCCAAGGTCTCTTTGTTCAGCAACGCTCCCTAACACCTTAAGTTATAAGTCCTGCTAAGATTTGCTTTCCCAAAATGCAGCACCTCACATTTATCTAAATTAAACTCCATCTGCAACTTATACAGACTAAACATTTCATTGCATAAATTTCTATTGAAATCAAATTAACTGTGATGAAACATAAGCTGATGGCTGTATTCAACCCTCCTGCACACACCTATCCTGACTCGCCCTGACAATTTGATTTTAAGAAACCCCCTGTGACATGACATATCATTAGTACATTAGTATTTTACCTATCAGCATTACTTAGAAGCCTAATCATGTGAAAGGTCTCTCCAATCATTCCATCCACCATTATGTTCCTTTCTACTCAGCCACTTTGGGTTCTGAAAATTGACTGCCACTAAACTTAATGGACTAGATTTTTGTAGTTTCATCAGGATTCTGGAGATATTCAGGAAATGGTGAAAGTGGCTATGTTCTGGAATCCTTGTCACTGATCTGGAGTCCCAAATTTTTGCTGATGTAGGATATGGTGCAAGTAGTGAGCACTTCCAGCATGGCTGGCCCCATTGTAGGAGTAGGCATCTTTTAGATTGCATGGTTTTTCTAGAGTGTGCCATTTCCTCCATGACTCAAAATTCACAACATCAATAACCTCATGCAAGAATCTTTTAAAAATTAAGATCATTAAGCTTTAACTGTGCTGTCTTCATGCTTACTTATGCCTCTCAATGATCATATGACCAATTGTAACCTACAATCTCAATCGTGTCCAGTAGTTTCTCGTAGCTTCTGTGCCAAATCATACCACCTTGTCTGCCCTCAATGGCTGTTCATATTTTCCATGCCAACTCATGGCACTTTCACATCCATTCACCTAATATATACAGTACCGATGAACTCTATAGTAACTAAGGAATGTGTGGAAAACTGCTTACAAAAAATACCCATTCATAATTTTAATGAATCTGTCCCACAATGTGTCAAACGACTAGATCTTTGAACTATCAATAACAAGTTGTAAGTATATGGTGCTTCTTTATCTTGTGCAAGCAAATATTAACAATTTACAAAAGGAGATTACAGGGATTATTATAACATCACTTTACTGTCAATCCCGTTCCCATCTCCATCAGCAAAGAAAGTTAATTTTTTTATGGGGTCTGGTGTTAATGAATAATCTATATATCTTTAATGGATATAATTGCCCCCTTCAAATTCCGTGTTTCCACAATGAGACCCCATCTAATTATAATGTAACTTTTCTTTTGATCTGGAAAATAAATGAATTATATTTAATCTTTAACTGGAATATTTATAGGTGTCATGGCTTCAAACCCAACGTTCCATCATGAGTAAACCATTGTTTGGCTGATCACCATCTGACCTAACTGAATACTTTGTGTGTGATACTTTTGTATTTTTTTTTAATTAAATTTGAGACTTTATATTCAGCTTACAACTCACAATTAAATGGTTCAATTTATGTGCATTCAAAACAGTCAAATTTCAAACTAAAAGTTACATTTCTGAAATTTGATTTTGAAAGTAGATATCTGCTATATTCCTTTTTTCTTGTGATACTTGGGATGGCAGTCCGATTCCTGCTGGACCACAAGGAATCCTCATCAAGGCTTCAACCCTCAAGGCAATGAGGTCTTCTGTAAATATGCAGATCAGATTCAAATCATCTCATTGAGATCCCACCTACAATTTTATTATTCCCAATGATGCAGGACATAGAACACTATAGCCCAGTACAGGTCCTTCGGCCATCAACGTTGTGCTGGCCTTTTATCCGACTATAAGATCAGACTAACCGACATAACCTTCACTGTACTATCTTCCATGTGCCTATTCAAGAGTCACTTAAATGTCCCTAATGTATCTGACTGTACTGCCACCCTGGCAGTGCATTCCACGCACCCACCACTCTCTGTGTAAAGAACCTACTTCTGACAGCTCCCCTAAACCTTCTTCCAATTACCTTAATGATAGACATTTCTACTGTGGGACAAAAGTCTCTGGCTATCTGCTCTATCTATGCCTCTCAATATCTTGTACCTTTCTATCAAGTCACCTCTCACCCTTCTTCACTCCAATAGAGAAACCATAGCTACTTCAATCTTTCTTCACAAGACATGTCCTCCAGTCCAGGCATCATCCTGGTAAATTTCTTCTGCACTCTCTGTAAAGCATCCACATCTTTCCTATAATGAGGTGACCAGAACTGAACACAACATTCCAAGTTTGGTTTAACCAGGATTTTATAGACTGCAGCATAACCTTGCGGCTCTTAAACTCAATCCCCCTGCTAATGAATGCCAACACACTGTATTGTCACAAAGCTGGTCCTTTTCTCAAAGCTGTTTCTTTTTCTAAAAGTTACTGTGTCCCTGATATTTTTCAGAGGGGTCGTAAAACAGCCCAGGCTCTGAAATGCCTGGTTGGTGCAGAGATGAATGGTTTATTGGGGTCCTTTTTGTTTACTCCAAAACAGATGATACCTCAAGCCTAAGACTTCCAGGTCTTTTAAAAAAGGTACAGTTAAGAGGGCGTGGCCATCTGTTCAGCTGTGCAGTTCAGTTCAGCAGTTGTATGTGTAAAGAAAGGCTGGAATTCTCTCTCTCCTTGCAAACTGTAAGCCTGTGCCATGTTTTACTGTTTGTGCTGAGGGATGTGTGTGTTTTTGGAACAGCATCATTAAGTTGGGTTTGGATAGAATAAGTTATCAGGTATTCTATTTTCTGTTCTTTGTGTTTCATTCTGCAATTTTGTAAATAAATTTTGTTTGTTTAAAACTTGGCAGTCAACCCAACAAATTTACACTGACAAATAGCAAAGTTACAGTCTGGGCTACCTGCTTAAAAATGTTTTGAGGGGTCTGGCTAGTCCAGAACAATATGCCTTCTTAACAACCCTACCAACTTAGGTGGCAACTTTGAGGGATCTGTGGACATAGACTCCAAGATCCCTCTGTTCCTCCACACTGCCAAGAATCCTGCCTTTAACCCTGTATTCTACATTAAAATTTAACCTTCCAAAGTGAATCGCATCACATTTTTCCAGGTTGAACTCCATTTTCCACTATCAGCCCAGTAATGCATCCTGTCAATTCCCATTGCAAACTACAACAACCCTTTACACTACCTACAACTCCACCAACCTTTGTGTCATCAGAAAACTTACTAACCTACCCTTCTGCTTCCTCATCCAAGTCATTTATAAAAATCACAAAGAGCAGAGGTCCCAGAATTGATCCCTGCTGAACACCACTGGTCACCGAGCTCCAGGTTGAATGCTTTCCATCTTCTACCACCCTCTATCTTCTATGGGCCAACTAATTCTGTATTCAGACAGACAGATTTCCCTGTACCCCATGCCTCCTTATTTCCTGAATGACCCTACCATGGGGAACCTTATCAAACACCTTGCTTAAATCCATGTATCCTACTTGACCCTCATCAATTTGTTTTGACACATCCTCAAAGAATTCAGTAAGGTTTGTGAGGCATGACCTGCTCCTCACAAAGCCATGCTGTTTGTCTCTATCAAACTATGCTTTTTGAAGTAATCATAAATCCTGTCTCTCAGAATCTTTTCCAATACTTGCCCACTATTGACATAAGATTGATTGGTCTGTATCTCCCAGGGTTATCCCTGTTTCTTTCTTGAACCAGGGAATAACATTTGTGACCGTCAATCATCTGGCACGACTCCAGTGGACAGTGAGGATGCAAAGATCATCACCAAATGCGCAGTAATCTCTTCCCTCACTTCCTGTAGTAACCTCAGAGTATCTTCCTTGCTATTCAAGCTTACCAGGAACAAAACCCTCAAGCCTGCTCTGCCATTCAATAAGTTTTGAATAGTTGATGTATTTGTGATTTGAATTCCACATTCTCATCTACTCCTGAAATGCTTTGATTCCCTTCCCAATAAGAAATCTATCTACCTCTCACTTAAAAATAGTTAGTGACCTCCCTCCATCATCTACTGAGGGAAAGAGTTGCAAAGTCACGCAGCTCTCTGAGAGAAAACACTTTGTTGCAGTTCTAAAAGGGTGACCCTAAAATTTAAAATCGTGGTGCTTAGTCCTAGAGTGATCCATAAGAGGAAGCATCCTTTCCCAATCACCTTGTCAAAACCATTCTGGATTTATACACTTCAATCAAGTCACTCTTCATTCCTCTAAACTCCAACAGAATAAGTTTTTGGTTCTGAAGATGACTCATGTTGGTCTCTCTCTCTCTGTCTCTCTCTCTCTCTCCACAGATGCTGCCAGACCTGCAGTGTTTCTCTAGCACTTTCTGTTTTTATTTCAGATTTCCTGGATCTGCAGTATTTTACACATATATGGAATCTCTCGTGTAATAAAAAATAATATCCCATTAGCCTTATTGATTACATGCTGTACCTGCATATTAACTTCTTGTAATTTATGCGATGGAACACTTAAATTACAACTGCACCTTGACAATTCCACTGTATTTCTCCATTTAAGTAATGGTCTGTTTTTCATTCTTCTTGCCAAATTAAACAATTTCACAGTTTTCCACATAATGCTCCATCTGCCAGACTTTTGCCAACCCATTGAATGTGTCTATATTGTCTGTAGCCTCCTTTTGTCTTCAGGAGTGGGGAGTAGGCCATTCAGTCCTTTCAGCCTCCTTCACCATTCAACTTGAATATAACTGATCCTCTACTCAATGCTATGTTCCCATTTTCTCCTCATACCCTATGATGTCTTTAAAATTAAAAAGAAAAAGTTGTCTATTAGATTTGATTAGATTAGATTAGATTAGATTACAGTGTGGAAACAGGCCCTTCGGCCCAACAAGTCCACACCGACCCGCCGAAGCGAAACCCACCCATACCCCTACATTTACCCCTTACCTAACACTACGGGCAATTTTTAGTATGGCCAATTCACCTGACCCTGCACATCTTTGGACTGTGGGAGGAAACCGGCTCCCTTGAATATATAATTGCTTTAAAACTTCTTGACCTTTTTCTAGTGGGCCAGGATGAATATTCTCCAGATCCCACAAAGAAGCTTATTTTCCTAGGTCCACAACTGAGCTTCCCTTTTGAAGATTCTTTTTCTAGGACTTACTTGACTGCATTGGCCCCATTCTCACCTACTCTCTGACAGTCCTCCTGCACACTGACTAGATAATGATTCAGCCCAAATAACAATATCAGAAACACACATTTATACCAATCGTATATGTTTAATTGGCACACGTTTAGTTGCTTTAAAGTCTCAGTTGACTCACATATGGTGAGTCAATCAAATAGATTCAATGTCAAGGAAACTTACTCAATTAAATATTAAGAAAACAAAAAAGTCACACTTTGCTACTTTTGCTAGCTTTCTTTTCAATCAACAATACACATATCAGTAATGTTTTGTATTGCCACAGGTTTTACAGTATACCAGTTTTGAAACTTAATTTGTACTGTTGCACAATTAACTTGACTGGAATGTTTCTTTTCTACTGTCTTTTGTCTGCTTTGAATAAGTAAAGATTTGAATGTCATAGTAGGTACTATTGATATCTTTTTCAAAAAGCATCCCTTTGAGATGCAACTGTATCTACTGCTACCACCATTTCAAAAAGTGCATTCCAGACCTGAACCAAATGGGACTAGATTAGGTTGGGATATCTGGTCGGCATGGACGAGTTGGACCGACGAGTCTGTTTCCGTGCTGTACATCTCTATGACTCTGTCTCGTCACTGAATCTTTGATCTATTAGCACAAATCTGTGTCCTTGTTTATCAAAATCTTGAAGGATGTTGTACGTCTCTGTTCAAAGGAGAATGGCCTCAGCTTCTCCAGTCCATTCACAAAATTGAAGTCTATCAAAACTGGTATAATTTTAGTGAAACTTTACTGCATCCTTTCTAAGATAGTGACATCCTTCCTAAAGTGCAGTTCAGACATTTAGTGCAATATTCACACCAGTATAAATACGAACAATGTGTTAAGAAAAAGGTCATCATTGTTGTCTATTGCTTGATTCACGGATGACCTCTAGTCAGGGTCTCAACTTTTGCCATGGGTCTTCGTTATTCAGAAAAGGCCAATTCTGCATCCACAGATCTTTGGACACATGGAGAAGGAAATACGAGTACTCACAGGGATGCCAAGTGCAGGACTTGCTTCATTTTCTTCTTGACAACCACTCTCTGTCTTTAGTAAGGTACCGAGATACAAAAGCAGATGCAGCTCGATGAACAAAATGTTGCCATTTTAGTTGGTAGTAAGCTCCACCCAGCCAAGAATATCAATTCATCCGTACTTCAATGAGAGCTTCAGAATGTCTTTATGTAACATGTTAAGTGAAAATGTGTGATGCTGGAAACGGGACAGTAGGTCAGGCAGCATCCGAGGAGCAGGAGAGTTGACATTTTGGGCATAAGCCCTTCATCGGGAATTTGGTGAGAGGACGGAATTGTGTGGGA
>NC_057719.1:64956165-64996112 GCF_004010195.1 Chiloscyllium plagiosum
AGGAAACTAGGGAAGTTGATATTGATTCCTTGTGGTTGGAGGGTTCCAAAGTGGAAGATGAGGCATTCTTCCTCCAGGCATTGGGTGGCTAGGATTTGGTGGTGGAGGAGGCCCAGGACTTGCATGTCCTTGGCGGGGTGGAAGAGGGAGTTGAAGTGGTTGGCCACAGGGCAGTGGATTTGTTTGGTGTGTATGTGTGTGTACTAGAGATGTTTCCTAAAATGTTCAGCGAGTCCAACATTTAAATGAATGGAAGTATGGATTGAGGAAGCTAAATTGCCTGCCTCTCTTTCTCTAGACTGGATTTGACACTCATCTGGGAAAATGTTTGAAGACAACGAGCATATAAAGTCCAACGCTTGGGATTCCTGCTGACTATCCACCCTTTGATCCATCTGAAATTTTACATTGGGGCATAGTCATTGGGTTACCCACCCATCCCTGAGCATTAGGGTCCCATCCTGCAAGCCTATTGTTGTTCTGTCTCTGGAGGGGAGGGGAGTCTATAAAATGTGGGAAGCCTGATGGCTTTATCTGCATGACCTGGTCTTAGGCAAAAGGTGAGTAGTGATTTTGTTTGATGGTTCCCACGACCCATCAGAGGCATCCCTTCACCCTTCATGTCATCATCCGCTTTTCATCCTCCCCCTTACTTCTTAAACCTGGCCTCCCACCCACTCATGCTTGTTAAGTCATTCCAAAGCCAGATAATGAATTAGAATGCCAATCCTTTTACTTAATACTATGTTCATTTACAGAGAACAGTGCTATATCTGCCTCTTCCCTCACCAAAACCTAGTATCCCAGCAATCTTTCCTCATATGTGCTCAAAGTACTTAATCAATCAATCAGTGATCTTCATCTGTGAACCCTTAATACTGATAATGTGGTGAGTATGGCAGGGTTCTTGTGGTGTATTGGTAGTGTCCCTACCTCTGAGCAAGGAGACCTGGTTGATGAACAATATCTAGTGAGCATATCGTTAACTCCCTTTCTTCAACAATGCTGGGACACCAAGCCCAGTCTTATCTGTGATATTGTTCTTTAAGGAGGGACTTTCTCCAAAAAAGGGGTGGAAGTCACTCCTGAAATCAATCGGTGCTACTCCCAGCATGGCACAGCAGCTAGCGCGATCCTATGTGGGACTCCCCTGGTTTTTTATACCTGAGCTGGTCGTCTTGAGAGTAATGTAGGAACCATGGCAACTCATTAAAAAAAGAACTAAGTTTCTATGAAATCTAAACATTGCATTATAAGGGTTTAGTACCACTGTACTGTTTTTGTACATTATTCCTCAACTGCAAACCAATGATCCTGTGTACTTGTTTAAACCCACTGGGGTAAGTGCGCTGGAAATCAAGGCACATTACTTCCAGAGTTTCCAAAAATATGAAAAAAATTTAGTTAATCTATTCAAAGTCCCCAATTTACCTGACTGATAAGCTCAGGTTAAAAGAAAACACTCACCAGATTTCTTTACTTAACAAGAAAACAAATTCTCTTTAATCAATGATAATTAGGAAATATGAATTGCTAAATTGTAACTCCATTGGACAAGTTCTGACCTTGCCTAACATTGACAAATATTCGCATTCAATGATCAACAGACTACAACAGGAAGCTTCAATTCCAGTTATTTTTCTCTCTTCTCCTTCACACAGCTACATCATAATGTTTAATTTGTCCTAAGGTCTAAGGCTACAAGGTAGGCCATTAAGGACTGAGTTAAGGAGAAATTTCTTCACTCGAAGAGTAGTGAGATTGTGGAATTTGCTGCCATAGAAAGTGGTTGAGGTCAAATCATTGCATAATTTTGAAAATAAGTTAGATGTGCTGCTTAGGGCTAAAGGGATTAAAGGGTATGAGGAGAAAGTAGGAACAGGATACTGAATAGGATGGTCAGTTACAATTATACTGAAAGATGTAGCATACTCAAATAGCCTATTCCTACTATTTTGTATGTTTCTGAAATATCTCTCTTTTTCATAGAACATTCTAACAAATATTAAGAAAACCAATTTCGTTATGGTCAATCTATGTGAGTTTTTTGTGACATTTCTTTCAACCCTCGACAAAGTCCATGAGATTAATATATGTGCAGCTCACTGGAAGATAATCTTGAGTTGGCCTTATGTACAGATCCAGTTATTCTTGAAAGCTGTTACCAATACAACTCTACCAGAACAAATTCTTCCCTGTATGATTTCCACTTTCTGGACCACTGCCATGAACAAGGGTGAAAATTGTTTCAGTCAATGGGAGCATTGCTTAACACAGTCAGAAGAAGTGCCAAATTATTTCATTTATTGAGCCTCTTGTGATTTTGAATTAGGGAAGTAATTGTGACATCGAAAGTTGAGCATTAGGAATGAACACGCTCTGTTATCTAATTGAACAACAATCACAAGATCCATAACCATAATGAGTATTGAATGTATAAAACTATCACCTGTGAGAGGAGTGCAAGCAGTCAGGCAATTTCATTCAGTTTTTAGAGCTTTATTTGAATAATTGTAATGAGATTAGTGCCATTTCATTAAACTCAGATATATATTACTCTCCATTGAAATTCTTTAAACTGAGATAGGTCATTAAATTATTCTTACCCTGTTAAGATCTTACCCTGCTAATCAGTTTACAGCCATAACTGGCCTGAATAATGACATGTGTCTGCTTGATCTTGTGTTTTTAACTGATATTGCACATTAAACTAACAATCTGGAGGAACTTGGGCTGTGGGTGTCTGCTCATACTTTGTCCCCCAGCCTGTTTGCTTCATATCTTTTGAAACATTTTGTTTTGTACTGTAACACTCCTTTATTTACATCTGTACACAGTAGGTTCCCAAATATGAAACAAAAACAGAAATTGCTGTAGAGCCTCAGCAGATCTGCCAGTATCTGTGGAGAGAAAGCAAAGTCAGTGTTTCAGGTCCAGTGACCCTTTTGCAGAACAGGTTCCCAAATATACCTCTGTCTTCATATGCTCATTCTAGACGGATGTCTTCTCTCTTATTGATGTCAAAGTCTTTGCTGGCACCTCCTTTTTTTTTTACAATTTTCATCAATGACTTAGATGAGGAGAATAAAGGCATAGTGGCTACCTTTGCAGATGACACAACGAAGTCTAGGTAAAATATGATGTAAAGAAGACAAGGAAGATAGATTAGTCATTCGGGGCTTGTTTCCATTAAAGTTTAGAAGAGCGAGGAATGACTTGATTATAGTGCATACGATCCTGAATTGCCTTGACAAGAGGGACATAGAAGGAATGTTTCCTCTTGTGGATCAATCCAGAGCTTTCTTTAGGACATGCTTTCTTTAGGACTTGAGATAAAAAAACATTTTTTTCCCCTTGGAGGGTTGTGTGACTTTGGAAAACACTGCATCAGAAGGTTGTGGAATATTTTTAACATAGAGGTATGTTCTTGTCAGGCAAGGGGAATCAGAGGTTATCAGGGATAAATGTGAGTGTGGAAATTGAAACACAAGCAGATCAACCATGATCTTATTGAATGGTGGAACAGGCTCAAGGGGCCAAATGATCTACTTCTGCTCTGGTTCCATATGTTGGTATGAGTCGTGTGATCAGTTGTATCATCTTGGATTATATGAATCTTATTAAACCATATTTCGCCCACATTTCTCTCTTATTACTCCAGTAGTATTACTTTATTTATCTTTATCTTTGTAATCATTAACATAACTAGAGCCATTATTGCTACCTGACTCTCACAGGTCAAGATGATCTGAAACTCTACCTGGGTTTCCTGAACTGGCTAATTTGAATTCAACACTAGGCTGATTGTGTTGCATATGCTTGGAATAGTTGTACCACTCTGTACACTATCTGATGTAGTCTAAGTATACCTGTCCCAGAGTCTGTGTTAATCATACTCAGTTTTGTGTCCTCGTGTGTAAGACCAATACCTTCTTGTTCAGGTACTCTGACAATACATGATCTCAGTTAATCTGTTGTCTAGGAGAAAGTGAGGACTGCAGATGCTGGAGATCAGAGCTGAAAAATGTGTTGCTGGAAAAGCGCAGCAGGTCAGGCAGCATCCAAGGAACAGGAGAATCGATGTTTCAGGCATAAGCCCTTCTTCAGGAAATCAGGATTTTCTGAAGAAGGGCTTATGCCCAAAACGTCGATTCTCCTGCTCCTTGGATGCTGCCTGACCTGCTGTGCTAATCTGTCTGTTGACATTAAAGCTAGGGTGCAGAGATGTTGCCCTTGATCTAGAGTTGTACCACCTACTTACATTATGCAGAGGTTTTTCTCAAGTTGTTCTACCTCCTTATGGTCTTGAGAGATTATGTTTGCCTTGCAATTATGTTCTAAAATTTCTGTATCTGTTTTTAATCTCCTTCCCATGAACAATTCAATATGTTGCTTTGTAACTGTGTAGAGCTCATTCTGAGTCTGGATTCTTATGTGTCAGTGACATCATAGGATTGACTACTCTTTCCTTCCTCCTGATTGAGGATCGAGAAGAGAACTTGTTACCTGATTGAAGCCTGCCTTCGAAATGGGCTTCATGCAATTCGTAAGTTGAGGTCCATCATTTGATACTAATGCCTCTGAGAAACCATATACCACAAAGATCTTTTCCAGTGCTCTGACCACTGAGTCTGCTGTGTTTGATGGATATCTTCCACTTCAACCTATCTTGAATACATATTTCCCTTAAAATCAAATAGATTGGTTGCTAGCCCTTCCCATGGCCTTTTGTAAATCGAAATGAAATCAGTGACTCTTGTCTGTGTATGACACACATTGAGCATAATTGAATGTAATCCTGTGTCTTTCAAAATGCTCTTGCTCTGCACTTCTTTATACCTAGAAGTGCCCTCCATGGAATTTCTGAAGGACCTTCATTAGGAGATTTGTCCTGATCTCAATAATGTTACCAAAGGCTTTTGGTCCATCTCAATCTGAAATTTTAGTCTCTTGAGATTGTCTGTGAAACCTTTACATCCCTATATAATTGCTAATGCTTTGCTCTCCATTGTTGCATATCTCTATTCAGCTGGCATTAAAACTCTTGACTTTAAGTAGACCGTTTTTCCGTTCTGTCAGTAAGCACGTGATTTGGACTGATTTACATTTGTAGACGCATCCATAGATACTGCAATGTATAGGACTGTACTGTAATATACTAAATTAACAGGAGTATCTCAGTGCACCACTATATTGAATGTCTTCTGGAAGTCTGTGTACAAGACATTAACAGCATTATCCTCATTAATGCTCTTTACTATCTGTTCAAAGAACTTGAGCAAGTTAGTTAACTATGATTTTTCATTAGGAAATCACTAATTAACCTACATTTGTTCATGGGTTGGTATAGTTGGGGATTGAGGTGGATGAAAATGAGTGGTGAATATGTTCGAGGTAATAGTGAGAGTGATAGAGCATGATCCTTGATGGGAAGTAAGTACATAATGGAGATGGAGTGTGAGGTATCAGAGAAAAGATAGTGGCACTTACTTTGGAGGAGTGAAGAAGGAGATTGACCTTTTCCCTATATTGCTGGGCATTCCTGCAGATGTTGAGACTGCACTAACCCGGTGGCAACCTCAGACCAGGCTGGTATGGTCTGATATTATGGCCTCCCTTGCTAGTCCTGGGGGAAGAGACATTTTTGAGTTGCATCACCCCATTTAACTTGAGCGCCAGGTCCCTGCCCACAAAGCAGGGTGTCAGTTTCCCTCTGTCTCCCGTGCCTGACCAAAATTAGTAACCATTTAGAGCAGCTCCAGTCTGACAGCACTTGTCTGGGTGTAGAACAGACTTTTCCAGATGAAGTGGGTGCAAAGGATGCAGGGATATCCATTGAGTGATGAGTTGTTAAGGAAGGGTGTATGGCAAAATGGAGTGGAAAATGTCATTGGGGGACAGTACACAATTATGGAGGCCAATTTGGTAAGGTGGGATAAGAAAACCAACTAAGGCCCACATCAAGATGCCCTCCATAAACTTGACATAATTTGATGTAGCCAAAAAAGTAAGATTAACCTCTCATCTTCTTGTACCACTTTGATCCCAAGAACTAGGCCTGGTAGTGCCTCCTTTCTTGTTAGATGTGAGACCAAATGGTTGTAGAACATTCTCCTGAACATATTGCAATCTCAGAACCCTTGTCTCTCTTTGCCCTTAACACCACCACTGTCTTAGTCTATATTTGTGTATTCAAAGTCCCCCATTATGACCATCCGATAATGCTTGCATCTCTAAACTTTCCTTGCAAATTTGTTCTGTAATATTCTTCTCACTACAGAACAACCTCGGTTATCCAAACACCGATTATCTAAATTTCGGAATTTCCGAACAAGATCTCAAGATCTCAATGCTTGGGTAAACTCTGTTAACCGAACATTCGATTATCCGAACATTCGATGATCTGAACAAAATACTCCCCACCCGTGTTGTTTGCATAATCAAGGTTGCCCTGTAATCTGTAGACTAGATTAGATTAGATTACACTGAGCAATGTCGTTGCATGCTTTTCTAACAGTGGATTTTGTCCTTGAACCCTCTGAGACACCTCTTTATCCATTAATGCTGTCTTTAACCAAGACCACCACACCTTCCTTCTTTTCTTCTTTCGCTTATTTCCCTGAATAACCTACAACCAGAAATATTTTACATGTAGCCTGATCTTTCTTCAGACTATTATTACAGCAGCTGTATAATTCCATGTGGTATTCTGTGCAAGTAACTCACTAATCTTAGTTATTGTACTCTACGTATTTGTGTGCATACAGTGTAACTCTAATTTAGTATGTTTTTATTTCTCCTTTACCCCAATCCACCCATTACCTTGCTATTCTTTATTCCACTGCTATCTGTCTCTGCCAGTGTTTTGTGCGGCTCATAATGCTTTCTAATATTCTCTGCTGGTTTTTGCAGCTACACATGATTAGTTTAAAGCCTCCCAAACAGAATTAGCAAAATTCGCTGTAAGGACATCAGGCCTGCTCTGTTTGGGTATAACGTGTCTGCTTTGTACAGTGTCATCTCCCTCACAGTCAGTGCCAGTGTCCCAGGAATTTGAAACTCTCTGTCCTATACCATTTCTCCAGGCCACACATTCCTCTGTCTTATCCTTGCACCATCTTTCCAGCCACACTTTATCCTAACCTTCTGCAGGTATTTCTGTATTCCCTGGTGTGCGTTACTGGAAATAATTTGGGTATTACTACTTTTGAGCTCCTGCTTGCTAATTTTCCACTAAATGCCCCTATTCTTTTTCTGCAGGACCATATTCCCCCTTCTGACTCAGATTGTTGGTACAAATAGGACCACGACCTCTGGCTGTCCACCCTCTCTCAGAAGAATAATGTGAAGAATAATGAGGCAACATACCATCCTGGAATCACAAATATGGCCACAGAAACACCTGTCTGTTCCTCAACAAATGAATCCTCTATCATTAATGCTCTTTCAATCTAGTTCATTTCCTTCTATACAGCTGGTCGACTGATAGTCCCACAGGCCTGATATAGAAACATAGAAAATAGGAACAGGAGTAGGCCATCCAGCCCTTCAAACTTGCTGTGCTATTCATTATTATAATAATAGATTATCATCCAACTCAGTAGCCTATTCCTGCTTTTCTTTCATGTTCTTTGATCCCTAGGCCCCAAGTGTATATCCAACTTTTTTCCTGAAATCGTACAATTTTTTAACTTCAATTACTTTCTATGGTAGCAACTTTCACAGGCTCACTGCTCTCTATAGAAGAACGTTCTCTTCATCTCAGATTCTTGCTGCATTACTTTGAGAAATCCTCCCTTTCATTAATATGCAAAATAGACAACCAATTCTTAAGCAGGATATTGTGGGACTCCTGCCTAACCTGCCTGATTTCTTGGACTGTCTGGTGGTTGTCCATTCCCTACCTGCCTGTGTGCCCTGACCCTGCAGTGTGACTACATCTCTGAATGTCCCATCCACATAATTCTCTGTCTCACAGATGCATCATTGTAATTCCAGCCACAGCCTGAGAGCTTGTTTGTGTATACAGTTTTTTTTTTACTTCCTGTTCATTTTGTTCACAAGAAGTATTCAGGTATTCCCACATGCCACAGGATGCACATTATCATATAGCTGAGCTGTCCTGCTTATTTTTGTACTAATAACTATAAATTGAAGATTAGAGGCTAATGAATTTTCAGTGCTGTGATGTCATTCTTAATATATACTGTCCCTGAGGCTGCTTGCTCCATATGTCTAAATAAAACTCTTTAACTCCTTATGTACTGTAATGCTCCTTTATTTGCATCTGTACATAGTGGGTTCTCAAGTACAACTCTCTAGTTCAGTGTCTAAGTCCTCTATCTTTGTATGTTAACTCTGCACTGGTGAGTTTTGTCTTACTAGTGTCATAGTCATGTGAAGAGTTACATTATAATGATCTACATGAAACTTATGCAACAGTTTTTCTGATCAAACTCTCATTTTGAAGAAAATGTAATGCTCAATCATTTCTCTGCCTATTTAAGAAACAACTGCAAAACTTTTGTTTTATTTTTTGTGTATTTTTTTGAAGACCTAAGACCAGAGTGCAGCCTGTAACAATTGTAACAACGACTTATAAAACTGACCATAGCATTTACGCAGAGTGACTTGGGAAAAATTGTACCGAGACACCAAATTAGAAGTTGCCTGTTTCCACTAACAGAAGGTGGGATTCAGAAATGCTGGTTCAAGAAGAGGTGATGATCTCTACAGTTAGACATCCTGTGCTCAGAGTCCCAGATGAGAACACTGACAGGGAAACGATTCCAAAAGCAGGAGTAATGTTTTGTGAAGTTTTACTATTCCAGTTGCAGTATTGATTGTAGTTATGGCATGAATCTGGAGGTCAGGTTTCAGTGGTAGGCACTCCTGCGGTAATCATTTAACTGTAATTAGCCAGTTTACGGTGTGGCTGTATATAATTAGTCAGTTGTCCACATTGCTTTGAAGTTGCAGATGGTAGACATGATGCTCAATTTGTGTTTTTGGACGTGTTTTGCAGAAATAAAAGATGTTTCCTTTTCATTCTGCCAGGCAAGTGTGCAGCATCCTATCACTGGTGAGAGGGAGACTTTGTAAAATGCTGGAATGAATAATAATGACAATTGAGGCTATTGTGAACTTTTTCACTTGTCAAAGCGCTTGCTTACTTCTTTACTCCAATACAATTATAGAATCATACAGCACAGAAGAGACCCTGCAGCCCATCAAGTCTGCCCCAATTAAAAAAAACTACTCTCAGTCTACACGAGTCTCACTGTCCAGCACCTGAGCCAAAGCTTGAACATTATAACACTTCAAGTGCTCATCCAAGTACGTTTTCAAGGTTGTGCGTCTTACTGTCTTAACTATTCTTCCAGACAGTGCATTTTGGACTCCCACCACCATCTGGGTAAAATCATCTTTCCTCAGGTCACTCCCAAACCTCCTGACTTTCACCATAAAATTTTGTCCCCCAGTTATTGACCCTTCACCGCGGAGGAACAGCTGCTTTCTATCCATGCCCCTCTTAATCTTATAAAAAGAACCCCTAAAGATCTCTGTAAAGATTTGTAGCTCGGGTGCTGGTTGTAGTTGTTGTGGGTATATTCGCCAAGCTGGTAAGTTAGTTTGCAAAGGAAGGGGATGAAATATAAACATATCCACAACAACTGCAAAAACCCTCTCTCAGCCTTCTCTGCTCTAAATAAAACAATCCAAGCATATCCAGATTTTCTTCATATCCAAAGCCCTGCATCTTGGGCAAAGTCTTGCTGGATTTACTTTGCATTCTCTCCAGTGCAATTACATTCTTCCAAAAGTGTGGTGAGCAGAACTGCATACATTACTCCAGCTGTGGCCTATCTAAAGTCCTTTACAGCTCTAACATGACCTCCCTGCTCTTATAATCGATACAATGACTGATAAAGACTGGTGACTGCTAAATACCTTCTTAACTAGCCTATTATCTTAAAAATCTTATCTAATTTACAAACTGACAAAGTGAACATTTGGAACCAAAGTGAGTTTAGAATCATTACTGCGCTTAGATGTTAAGGTCAATCTTTCCCAAAATAGTGAAGAACACAGTCTTTCTGGAAATTAAACAATTTGGCGCTCATTGTCTAACTCTGTGTGCATTTGTCTGGAATAACTCAGTCATCACATATCTTTCAGATAAGAGTTATGAACTTTGGTGGAGGGTTGTGATATCAGCAGAGATTATGAAATGAAGGTGGCCCATTAGTCTCTCATTCCAAAGTAATGTCTTAACCTTCTTTATATTACAGTATTATTCAAACCAACTGTCCAGCCAACTGAGCTCACTGACTCATTTCTATTTCTTAAATTAGTCTAATGACCTGACTTCAACAACACTGCCTGGAAGCCTGCTTCAGCTGTTGGTCACAATGTAGAAAGGAACTTCCTGGTATCTGTCCAAAACATATAGTCCCCAAATCATAGAACAGTTACAGCACAGAAGAAGCCCATTAAATCTCTGCCAACTCTTTGCAACAGCAACTCAGCTAATTTTACTGTGCCACAAGAGTCCTTCCTGGCCCTCTCCCTGTAGCCTGAAAATTCCCTTCAGATGTTAGCAATTGATTCCGTTTTGAAAGTCACAATTGAATCTGCCTCTACCATCTTCTCAGCCAAGCACTGTACAAAAACTGCTTTCCTCATGTTGCCTTTAAACTTTTTCTAAACAACTTAAATTGATGCCCTCTTGTAGAGAAACCTTTTGCCAACAGAAACAATTTTTTTCTATCTACTCTGTATTGACTCTTCTTGTTTCTGTCAAATTTCCTTTCCACCTCTTGCTCTTTAAGCTGAAATACAAGCTTCTCCAGTCTATCCATGTAATTGAGGTTCCTCATTCCCAATCTCATAAATGCTTGCTGCACCCTCACCTCTAAAGCATTGATATCCAACTAAAAGCCTAGTGCTTAGAACTGAACAAAATACTTCAGTTGAGGCCAAACCAACATTTTGTAAAGGTTCATCAGAAATTCTTTGGGCTTTTGTACTTTATGCTGTATTTATAAGGCCAGCATTCGTGGGCTGTTTTAACCACTTCCTCAATCTGTGCTGCCACCTTCAGTGACTTGTACGTGCATGTGTCAAGTTTGTCAGTTCCTTCACCTTGATTAAAAAGGGACCCATATTACCTCTCTTCATTCTTAATACCAAAATGTATCACTTCTCGTTTCCCAGCAACAAATCCCTCTGTCACCAGTTGGTCTGTGTCCTTTTGAAGTATATCGCTATTCCATAGTTTGCTGTATGTCCACGTTTTATGCTACCTATAGATTATGAAATTGTGCCCTGTATATCCAAATCAAGGTTATTAATTTAACTCAAGAAAAGTAATGATCCCAGCACCACGAGTTCCACTAAAAGCTTCCTCCAGGCTGTAGAACACCCATTCACCATTTCTCACTGTTTTAAATTGTTCACCCCAATTTGTTTCCAGGGCCTTTTACTTTGCTGATAAGCACTTCATGTGGAATTTGTTTTTTTGGAGAATGCAGCAACAGCATTCTCCTCATCAATGCAATTTCTCCACTGCCTCATCACAAAGCTCATTCATGTTGATTTCTGGTTGGGTTTTAAGTGGGGCAGAGATAATACTTTGATTAGTCTTCCTCTGGCCTTCATGTCTGAAGACATCAAGAGACTACATAGAGGAGCAGGGAAGAAATGTTGTTAAAGGGTGTTATCTTGGATCCAGAAAAGTAAGGGATTATGGTGCCTCCTGTTTCTTTATTTATACTATGTTTGCTCTGTGGAATAATGTAATCTGCTACATTACCTGTTTTTCTGTTATTTCTTAACAATCTCTTCTGCATTTTAAAACTGAAAGCACAATATGATGGCGTTTACTATATTGCTTTCTGAAGGTTAAGGGTTTGAAGAGAGCTTATGACTGCCCTAACAAGCAAAATACAAAGTTTCTATTTATCTCCTGAGCTTGCTATATTAACAATGTGAGAAGGTACAATCTGGTTTGTCGAAAGTAAAGACTTGCTGAAGGGAGTGGTCTTCAGCACTGAGCATGAGAAAAATGTGACCAAAACCCAGTGAGTTATTATGGTTCCCCAGCAAAGCTCAAAATGAATAGTAATCATTTTGAATTGAGAGATCGAAGATTGGGACTATTTATTTCATTCACCAAAATGTAACATTTCACTCCAGAAATTTCCATTCCCAAGCTCAAAGTTGTCATCAATTATAATATTGCAAAGTTGCAATCTATAATTTTGGTCCATTTTTGACATAAAACACAACAGATGATAAAATATATGTTTTCCTTGATTGTGATGTCAAAATGTTCTAGAATTAGCTGTCAAAGAAATTTGATGGTATTCTCAGCTGATGGTTGAAAGCTAGAGGGTGATTCCACAAGCATTTTCAGAGAGCAGGTCAGAGAATTGAGCTTTCACTGCTGCAACTATATCCAAAACAATACCTATTTCATTGATTATGGCTCCTTGCTGGAGTTACTGGTGGTCGAAACAACCCTTAATTTTAATCATATAGTACCCTGAATGATTGAAAAGAGAGTTCCAGGATTTTGACCTGATGACAGTGAAGTAATTAGCATATATTTAGACAATATCAAGACAATACAAAGTCTGGCTGGTGAATGGATTTGAAGTGAACTTGCAGGTGGTGGTATTCTAATGCATCTGTTTCCTTGTCATCTAGATGGAAGTAGCCGTGGGTTTGAGAAGGTGCTGCTAAGGAGCCTTGGTGAATTTTTTGCAGTTTGTCTTGTTGCTGGTACACATCACTTTATCAATATGAAATAATATTTTAATATTCAGATGATGCTCAAGAAATTGAGCAATGTTGCATTTATTTCATACATTTATTGCAGTGTAGGGGCCATGACACTTCAGGAGAGTGTAATCAAACACAATTTGACAGTGAACCACTGCAACCTGCATTAGAACAAACCCAGTAGAAACATTTTTGATACTAAACCACGTATGGAGATTTTAGGACAGATGAATAAATCTTGATCAAAATTTAGATTTTAAGAAGCTTCTTAGATGGGAAGAGATAGAGAGATTTAAGGAGGGAACTCCAGAATTTATATCTAAGGCAGTGGAAAAGCAGCAAAGATCTGAAATAATGAATTGTAACTGAAGCAGTTTGTGCTTTACAATATGCTGGTCCAAATAACATCACAGAATCAAAGAAGCGTTTTGATGCAGAAGAGGGCCATTTTGACCATTGTTCCTAAACCATCTCATTAACTGAGCATCATTATCTAGTGCCAGTCTCCTGCTTTTTCTCCATACCCTTACATATCATTTTTACCCAAACAATTACCCAACCCCCTCTTGAGTACCCCAATTGATCCTGCCTCCACTGCACTTTCAGGCAGTGCATTCCATACCCTAACTACTCGCTGTGTGAAAAAGCTTTTTTTCTTGTTTCACCTATGCTTCTTTTGTTGATCATTTTAAAGCTTTGCCCTCATAATCCTGTTCATTTGTGAAAGTGAACAGTTTCTCCCTAACTACTCTATCCAGCCCTCTCATGATTTTGAAAACCTCTAACAAAATTCCTCTTAGCCTTCTTCTCTCCAAGGGAAGTTAGTCCTAATTTCTTCAATATATCCTCATAATTGAGGATCCTCATAACTGAGGTTCCTCATCTCTCGAAACATTCTTGTAAACTGCTTCTGCACTCTTTCCAATGTGTTCATATTCTTCAAATAATGTGGTGCCCAGAGCTGTGCACTATACTCAGCTGAGGTCTAACAACTGTCTTCTACTGCCAATGGCCAAGTTCTTCTTGAGTCAGCTTGTCTAAAGTTTATTTATGACATTAACTTTTTCCAAAGCTGTGATATCACAAACTTACACACAGAACCTTGGTACTATGTTTATTGATATTACTATACAATATACACACACAACTGACTACACCATCACCATTGCACAGTCAGATTGACTGATTGAAGGTATAAGGGGCAACGTTACACTGGAGCATGTCATGATGTTATGTAACTGTGTTAAAGGCATAAGCCCGCCTGATCTGGAATCTCTGTCATGGTGCACAGTAATATCAACCAGATTATGATGCTATACTTCAAAAGAGAACTGTATTTAACAAACATCAAGTCCATACTTTTATGGGAGAGCTTTATTTCAGTTAGCTACACTCCATAAAGTGCACACACTGCTTATTACTGGTTTCCCATGTTTACACCACCAATTCAAACCCAATATCTCTTCATTAATATATCCATCAACTGTTCCCTGATTCCATTAGGTCTATTTTTCCCACCTCTCTCTATATTTTCACAACTGAGTCACCATTCCTCACATTGTCGAGGGGCTGGGAAACTGAAGCCTCTTGGCCGTTGGAACTAGAAGGTGGACCACTTGCCTTGTTAAATCCTTTACTTGCTGTTGTACCCTTCAGTACACCCAAACTTTTGATGACAGTTTCCAAAGATTCCCTCAGCACAATACTCCAAAAGCAAACAATGTGTGTCATAGAATCATACGGAAACAGACCCTTCAGACCAACATGTCCCAAACTAAAACTAGTCCCCTTTGCCTGCATTTGGCCCATATCCTTCCAAACCTTTCCTATTCTATTACCTGTCCAAACGTCTTTTCAATGTTGTAATTGTAACTGCATGTATCACTTCCTCTTACAGTTCATTCCACATACGAGCTACTGTCATGTACAAAAGTTACCTCTCAGATCCCTTTCTCCTTACACTTTAAAACTATGCCCCCACTTTTGAACTCCCCCACCTTTTGCTATTCACCTTATCTATTCCCCTCATGATTTTATAAACCTCTAAACCTCAATTTTCTATGTTCCACTGATAAAACTTTCAGCCTATCCTTATAACTGAAATCTTCCAGTCCTGGCAACATTCTGATAAATCTTTTCTGAACCCTCTCCAATTTAATAATAATGTCCTTCCTATGGCAGGGTGACCAGAACTGTACACAGTACTCCAAAAGTGGCCTCACCAATGTCCTGTGCAGCCTCAACACGACATCCCAACTCCTGTACTCATTAGTCTGAGCAATGAAGGCAAACATGCTAAATGCCTTAACCACTCTGTCCACCTGTATTGCAACTTCCGAAGAATTATGCACCTGAGCTCCTCGATCTCTCTGTTTGACAACACTACCCAGTGAGCTTCAACATCATACATGATCAATGCTGGGCAGTATCTTTGAGAAGTAGAGGAATATATTTCAAGAAACATAGTAAACAGTTTAGTCTCCCAAATCTACTGTATCGTTTTAGTTATGTCATCTGCTCCTCAACTTCATATCCCTTTATGATCTTACCTAACAAAAATCTAGCGTTTTAAAACAAATTCACTCTGGGACTTGTGTCGCTGGCTGGGACAGCATTTATTGCCTGTCACTAATTGCCCTTGAGAAGGTGGTTGTGAGCTGCCGCCTTAGGCTGCTGCAGTCCATGTGTGTAACTAAACCCATAATTCTGTTAAACAGTGAATTCCAGGACTTTGACACATTGACACTGAAGGAACGGTGATAGATTTCCAAGTCAAGATGGTGAGTGACTTGGAGGGGAATATGCAAGTGGGGGTTTTGCCAATGTACTTGCTGTCCTTGTCATGGTCATGGTCTTAGGTGAGAAAGGTGAGGTCTAAGGAACCTGGGAGAATTTTGGCAATAGGTCTTGGAGCTACTGAGCAGAGTGGAGAGAGTGAATGTGATGCCAATCAAGCAAGCTGCTTTGTCCTGGCTGGTATTAACCTGCTTGACTGTTATTGGAACTGCACTCATTCAGGCAAGTGGGGAGTATTCCATCACACAGCTGGCCTGTGCATTATAGGTGAGGCAGGAGGCAGGAGGTGCAGGATTCCTAGCCTCTGATGTGCTCTTGTAACCACTTTGTTTATACAGTCAATCAGTTCATCTTCTGATCAATGATAACCCCTACGCTCTTGACAGTGTAGATACAGTGATGATAATGCCATTGCATGTAAGGGATGGCAGTTAGATTGATTCTTATTGGAGATGGTTATTGTCTGGCATTTGTGTGGCACAAATCTTATTTGTCACTTTTCAGTACAAGCTTTAAAAGCTTCATTTGTACCTACACCCACAGCTTCTTGCGGCAAGAAGAATTCCAGCTTTTATGAGAAAAAATGTTGCCAAATTTACCTTTTATTCTCTCAGGCAATTGGCTGCATGGATTTTAGTGTTGTACTATATAAACATAACTTTCAAAATAAACATCCTTGCCAAGGATGTAAGCTGACTTTTCAGTAGAAGTTCTGTACGTGGGAGGTTGAATTATTTTATATTCCACAGTCAGTTGTCATTGTTTTACAATCCAATGACACGACATTTATTGTTTTAACAATATTTTTGGCAAAGATAGTTTCAAATAGCTGGCATTCACAGTGCTACTGTCTAATATGAGTTATACTGTGCTGTTGTGAGGATGTGTAGCTTGGACTGGTTTAATTTTTGCACATTTCATGGATGCCATTCTGCCTTCTGTATTGCATTCTGGCTAAGATGGTGGTAATTTGGCCACATATATTCTGTACCATACACCTTTTTCACAATTCTGTTTGTTTTTCATTTTTGAGTTGAAATCCTCATTCTTTGAAAAGTTAATGGAAGTTAACTTTTTAACTTAAGTTAACAGAAAAAAAATTTGAGCATTTGTCAAGTGAAAAATCAACAAAACCACAGTTATAGCCTAACAATCCTTTAATTATTCCTAAACATTATTGATATTAACAACCTTGTGGCTCAATAGTGTTTTTTTTAACAATGTAAATTGTTGAAACCTTTCCTGAGGCAGCAGGTGAATGTTAAAATATTAGCTTCAGTGGAAAGATTTGATCATAACTAGTTTTATCAAAATTCATGTCTACTTCGCAGGACATAGTTTTTATTACTAATTTGTGGAGTGAATGAGTCATAATTTTTTGTAGCCAGTATCTGCAAAGGGTTAGGCTTGCTTTTGGTTTTAATGTGGCAAATTGCTGAAAGTGTGAGCTGAATATCCCCAAAATTCCAGAGAGTGAGGGGACAGAGCTGAGTTTGGTGGCCATCACCAAGGAGAAGGTGCTAGAAAAACTGAATGGCCTGAAGGTGGATAAATCACCTGGACCAGATGGTCTACACGCCAGAGTTCTAGGGGCGATAGCTGAAGAGATAGTGGAGGCTTTACTGGTGATCTTTCAGAAATCGCAAGAATCAGAGAGGGTCCCAAGAACTGGAAAATTACTAACATGACACCCTGTTTAAAAAGGGAGTAAGGCAAAAGCTTATAGGCTGATTAGCCTAACCTCAATCATGGGTAAGATCCTAGAATCCATTGGGAAGGATTAGATTCTGAATACTTGGAAGTGTATGTAAAATTGGGTAAAGTCAGCATGATTTCATCAAGGGGAGAGCATGCCTGACAAATCTGCTGCAATTGTGAAGAAGTAATGAGCAGGTTAGACAAGGAGAGCCAATGAATGTTATCTACTTGGATTTCAAGAAGGCCTTTGACAAAGTGCCACATAGGAGGCTACTGAGTAAGATAAAGGCCTATGGTGTTAAAGGCAAGGTGCTAGCATGGATAGAAGCTTGGCTGTCTGGCAGAAAGCAGAGAGTGGGGATAAAAGGGTCATTCTCAGGATGGCAGCCAGTGACCAATGGTGTTCTGCAAGGCTCAGTGTTGGGGTCACATTTTTCATTTTATACATTAACGATCTAGATGAAGGAATTGATGGCATTCTGGCTAAGTTTGAGATAATAGAGAAGGACAGGTAGCATTGAGGAGATGGGGAGGCTGTAGAAGGATTTGGACAGGTTAGGAGAGTGGGCAAAGAAGTAGCAGATGGCGAACAATGTGGGAAAGTGTGAGGTCATGCACTTTGGTAAGAAGAACAGAGGCATGGACTATTTTCTAAATGGGGAGAAAATTCAGAAGTCTGAAGTGTGAAGAGACTTGGGAGTTCTACTCCATGATTCTCTTAAGGTAAACTTGCAGGTTGAGTCAGTGGTCAGGAAGGCAAATGCAATGATGGCATTTATTTCAAGAGGGCTTGAATATAAAAGTAGGGCTGTACCTCTGAGGCTCTCTTAGGCTCAGGTCAGACCACATTTGGAGTATTGTGAGGAGTTTTGGGCCCATATCTCAGGAAGGATGTACTGGCCCTGGAGTGTGTTCAGGGGAGGCTCATGAGAATGGTTCCAGGAATGAAAAGATTACCAAATGAGGAATGTTTGAGGACTCTGGGCCTATACTAAATGGAGTCTAGAAGGATGAGGGATGAGCTGATTGAAATGTACAGAATACTGAATGATGACAGAGTAGATGTTGGGAAGATGTTTCCATTGGTTGGAGAGACTAGAACCCGAGTGCATAGCCTTAGAGTAAAAGGCAGACCTTTTAGTACGGAGATAAGGAGAAACTTCTTTAGCCAGAGAGCGATGAATCTATGGGGTTCGTTGCCACAGAAGGCTATGGAGGCCAGGTCATTGAATATATTTAAGACTGAAATAGAGTATCAAGTGTTATAGGGAGAAAGTGGGAGAATAGGAATGAGAAACTTATCAGCCATAATTGACTGGCAGTTCAGACTCAGTGGGCTGAGTGGCCTAATTTCTACTCCTATGTCTTATGATCTTATAATATTACTGTGTGGGAAACAGAGCAACTTTGGAACTTGAGCAGTTGCTTTTAAATACTCCAACAATAATTAAAATCGGAAGGAGGGAGACTCTATATCTGTCACAGTTATTTTTGGGGTTGCTTTGCAGTAATCAATCCTAATCACACCCTCAGAAAGGTAGTTAACTAGAATGAGCTTGGCTTAACTTTCTGTGAGGAGCTTAGTTCATGCCATGCAATGCATTTTAATAGTAAAGCAACCAACATAACTTAGCATTGTTTTATATTTGATTTCAGCCAAGCATTTGCCCTTGCTGTACCATTTGTGCATAAGCAATGGTAGCACCACCTGTGATTTTACCACAAATATCTGAACCATTGTTCTAAATGAAGAAAGCTGTTTTTTCTGCCAGGGTCTGGGGTTTAATTTTTTAAAAATCTAGGTTCATTGCCAGCATCTGCAGAACAGATCAGAGTAGAACTTTTACCCTGTAATCAGTGTTGTGGTATCCAGATGTACTGTCTGCATATGTGAAAGATTGAAAAAAAGAGCATTTTATCCCTATTTCCCAAAAAAAAGATGGCTAGTCGCCCAGCTCAAACTGGAAATATCCAATTTGGCTAAAAGATAAGCATTCATTTGGTTTGGTTCTTGTCCTGCAACAGCAGGCATAATAACCCGTGCTGTGATTTGATCCATTGGTCATCCATTAAAGCATGAGTCGGGACCTTTAGTCCTATAGGGCACTGGTGACACTGCATCTGAAGTACTGTGTACTGTATTGGTCACTGTACTTATGCAGTGGAAGCAGTTCAGAGAGAGTTACTAGTGCAGTACCTGGAATAAGTGGATTGCCTTATGGGAAATTGCTAAACAGGCATAGCATGTATTATCTGGAGTTTAGAAGAGTTGGAGGTGACTTGAAAGATGTTTCCTCTTGTGGGAGAATGTAGAACTGGGAATCATACTTTAACAATAAGACATTGCTGATGTATGACAGATAGGAGGAAATAGGAGGAATTTTCTTAGACGGTTGTGAATCTTTGGAATTTCCTTCCTCAAAAGATAATAGATGTGGAATATTTAAATATTTTTTAAACCAGAGATGTTTAGATTCTTATTTACCAAGTGGTTGAAAGATTGTTGGGATTATGCAGGAATCATGGAATCCCTACAGTGCACAAAGAGGCCAATTATTCCCATTGAATCAGCACCGACTCTCCGAAGAGCATCCCGCTTAAACCCAGCACCATATCCCTGTAACTCTGAATTTACTATGGCTAATCCACCTAGCTTGCACATCCTGGACACTATGGGATAATTTCAATGGCCAATCCACCTAACCTGCACATTTTTGGACTGTGGGAGGAAACTGGAGCTCCTGGTCGAAGTACATGCAGACACAGGGAGAACGTGCAAACTTCACACAATTGCCTGAGGGTGGAATCGAACTCTGGTCCCTGGTGCTGTGGGGCAACAGTGCTAACCACTGAGCCATCATGCCTCCCCCTACTGAGGCTGCAACGGAGAGTTAAAATTAGAATACCCATGATTTTATTGACTGATGGATCAGGATCAGAGGGCCAAGTGGCCTACTCTTGTTCCTTGGTTCTATATTCATATGTCTGAATCTAGATACCTTACCCTTGTGCAGCCTATGAAATTTTGCTTTGTGGCCTACATATGACTCTTGTAAAGTTGCAGATGATGACTTCTGCTTCACAGAGATGACTATCTTCAGTCTGCAATGACCAGTATCTTGGTCAGGATTGCTAGTGGTTAGGATTTGCACGCCACACAGTTGGAGACTGTATGCACTTCACATGCAGGGTACTGTGCTTACACACTTACTGTAAAAGTGCCTTATTAATGCAATTGCCTGTTGAAGGGCCTCACATCACTGACAAGCAGAGCCCACATGCTCAGACAGAAAAGAAACACTCCTTCTACTCCACGCGTGGCTGTGGCCATATTCCTTTTCCATTAGCCACCTCTAAATTGCATGTCTATGGAAGGTACTTCAGGTCATACTTGGCACAATGAGTCACAGCTACAGTGAGGTAATGAGAGAGGTCCCTTCCTAATTCCACGTTTGTTTCTTCCTGCCAGGAAAGTCCATCAGCACTGAGCTTCGAAATGTTCCATTCCCATTGACTCGCGACTTCATCTTTCAACAAGACCTTTCCCCCGCCTTGGCCCTACATCCTGGTGATGCCAATCATTATGCTCACTGTCCACTCACTGAGGTCAGTGTGATTGTGATTGTCAAGCAACCCCACTACCCCCACCCCACCCTTCCTCATGTCCTCAAATACACTATCATCTCCCCAACTTTATGTGGTGAGTCCCCTCCACTTCATGATTCTGATCCCCTCTGCATTCCAACATGCTACCTCTAGTTCCCAGGATTGACTTCCCTAGCTTCCCTACCACAGCAGTTTATTAATCTCCCTTGCCTTTCATTGAGTTGACCTTCAGGACTGAGCATGGCCCACCCACTTCCCCACCTGAAAGAAACATTCCCACCTGATATGTAGGACTATATCAGTTGATATTCTGCTGCTCAGACCTCAGTTTCTTATTGTGGTGAGACTAGATGCATGTCAGCATTGTGAGTACAGGATATCACATTATCTGTCCATAGTCAATATAGTTAGTGTTCAGTGATACACACATGCTCACATGTGCACACTCTTATGATTTACCAAAGAATGATAAACTGATAGATGATAAATCATAATTTCTGTATCATAAGTTAGAAAGACTGACTACATTGTTCTAAGTACTAGTTTTCTATAATAAATTATATGCTTCATTTTTCTATTAAATACAAACTGTATGTCCATTTATATTTGCATATATCCAAACTCACCCTTAGAGTGACTCTATTTTCCCCACATGACAGAAGGAATACTGATTAAGTTCCCTCAGGTCACATTTTTTGTAGCTCCTTCCACACAGGCCAGCAATCTTATTAGCAAAGTGCAGTTAGGTTCTCTCTGTTAAGGAACAAGATAATGGAACAAACGGAGAGAGAAATATTAAATTGATTCGGGGTTAGGGACAAGAAGGTATATTTCACAAGGCATGTTGCTTTTGAAGAGAATCTAGGAATCTTACATGCACATACCTGGAAACTAAGAATACAAACTTTATTTTTATTTCAGCCCTTCAAAGATATTTTGTTTACAGTTAAATGTTCTATGCTCCACCAATCCTTCACAATTTGCTTGTAACAAAGTTTCCTCTGCAGGCAAGGGCGCACTCTACCCCTTTACATTCAGTACATACAAGAAATGCTTCCACGGAGCAAGGTATATTTTTGAAAGAAGAAATTTCAAAGAGGCACAACCCAAATAATTATGTAACTATAGAATGAGAATAAAGTCAGAGCTGAGAAATTTGTATAAATATTTTGGCCATACACTGTGAAAGCTACTTTGAAGTAGAAAATGAGTTTGAACCTGTGCAGAGAACTTTGATAAGTCTAGGTCCATGTTTATTTGAAGCTTTTAGTAATTCAAATTCTAAAAGATTTTGGTGAAATCCCAAATGTCACCAACCCAGCTGCACTACAGTGTTTCAGCTCTCACAACTTTCAAAACATCATTTTATAGTTATTTTGCCTTTAATCAACCTTCCCAATTTTTTTTTCTTACAAAATCCATCTCCCAAATCAAATTCAGGGAACGTGCAACTCTTCATATTGTTGAGGATGATCTGGATTAAAAATACAGTTTGTATTTGCAATGCAGGAATGCATATTATAAGTGATCATCTTTGAGAAGGAAGTGGTTCAAGATATACGGCTACTTAAGAACATAAGCAATTTAAGAAGGCCATTCTACCCATTGAACTTGCTCCAGAATTCAATAAGAAAATTGTCTGATTTACTCCTCACCTGTGTGTACTGAAATTCCCATTTTTAGTTTTGGTATTTTGTTAAGTGAGATTTATAGATCACAATCCATTTTGGCTCAAAGCAACGTCTTTCACTCAATTTTTTCTTCTCTTCACACATTGTTATGCATCTAGGCTCTTCAGCAGTCTTCTTGTGCAATTGCACGGCAGGAGAGTTGGAAGTATTTCATGTTTCTTTTGGCCTTCATGCTGCTGGTGCCAACGGCAAGTCAGCAAATATCTGTCACACTGTGGTGTTCAACGCTGTCACTGAGAACAAGATCCAGAAAACAATGCTTGGCCCTCTTTTTCAGACAGGGACCATGAGGTGGCGATGGTTTGGCTGGTGTTTTATCCTGCTGTCCACCAAAGGAGACCATACTGCCAGACACAGCCATCCTGAACCCAGATAATGGCCCAAGTTTGTGCTCTATCCAAGGTTAAAAGAAACACCAGCAATAAGGGATATAGATAGGGTTAATGGTAGGTGTTTCTTTTTCCCTTGGATGGGCGATTTCAAGACTAGGGGGCATTTTTTAAAGATGAGACAAATAAAATTTGAAAAAAAAAATGAGGGGCAAATTTTTCACACAGACGGTGGTGCAGGTGTGTAATGAACTTCCTGAGGAAGTGGTGGATGTGTGCACAGTTACAACATTTAAAAGACACTTGGATAAGTTCTTGAATAGGAAGTGTTTGGAGGGGTAATGGCTAGAACCAGGCAGGTGAGACTATTTTAATTTGGGATTATGTTCAGTATGGACTGATTAGATTGAATTGTCTGTTTCTGTACTGTATGATTCTATAACTATAACTTCAGGAAGAAGGTCAATGATCTTATGCTTGCTACAAGGGTAAGTGCCACCAACACTCCTGATGAAGGTTCAGACTTGAAACATTGACCTCGCCACCTCCTGATGCTGCCTGGCTTGTTGTGTTCTTGCAGCCTCCTGCTTGTCTACTTTGGATTCCAGCATCTGCAATTTTTCTTTGTCTCTAACCTCGCACTCAAGCCATAACTCATTTGAACTTTGCCAGTGCACAAATATCTCACCAAGGGTAATGGGCTACAATTCTCATTATTGCATGTCTCATGGTCATTCACTGAATTTCATCCATCTTCAAAACTACTAATCTCTCCTGCCTTCTGTGCTTCCTACTCATTCACTGGTGACACTTCACAACCCGTTCTGTCCTTGTGTCACCATGATTTACTGCCATTATATTCAATTACTCACTTTGTGTCATTGCAGAACAAAGTAACTCATTCCCCAGACTGATGTCTACACAGTATATGACTGACCTACCTGTAGTCTTCATGCTGGATGCACTTGGCCAACACAACTGACTATGACCCAATCCACAGACTGCAAGGGCATATTTCACCAGACCCTGGTAGGAGCAATCACTTGACTGACTCTAGAATCAATGATCCCCTTGACTCATCGAAGTTGTGGGTACTCCCCAACTGACCACAGATGACCTTGAAGCAGAAGTGGGTACTGCAGATGCAGGAGATTAGTCAAGATTAGAGTGGTGCTGGAAAAGCACAGCAGGTCAGGCAGCATCCAAGGAGTAGGAAAATTGATGTTTCAGGCAAAAGCCCTTCACTCTAATCTTGGCAGAAGACCTTGACACCACTAAGGCCTGCTCCCCTTTGACTTTCGTACATTGTCATTAGGTTGTAGCACAGCTACTGAGTGTGCTGTGTAAGCTACTGGCTTATGCTGCAGGTAAAACATTGACATAACAGAATGTTATACATGACATGACCATCCCTTGATTGTTCAGTGCTTCCCACTGTGACAAGCTACCTGCCTCTCCCTCTGTGCTAAGAAATGAAGTGAAGAACTGTAAGGTTCATCCCGTTTGGATGCATGAGATGTGTATGTTTCTCTACATACAAAGTAAACTGGTAGAAGCATGCAAGTCCTATGCGTTGTTGAGCTCCACTTAACTGTAGTCAGAGACTGAAGTGCTATATGAGTTGGATGGAGAGCACTCATGATGAAGTGGTGAAGCTAGTGGTTTGTCAATGCCACCATATATGTGAAGGGTAGAGGCGGTCGGTTGATCGTACAGGGATGTTGGGATCAAATAATTTCAGATGAAGGCCCATCAAACAAATCGGCGACATGCAGCCTCCAGGTAATTACTATCATTCATATCTTGCCAGAGTTTTTGCCGTAGTTCCTCATGGAAACAGAGGAGAATTGGAGAGGTGGATGGAAATGAGCAGAGTTACAGGTTTACTGAGACGCAAGCTCGTTGATGCCTAATAGTGAATTTTCAAGGTCTCTATAAAACTTCATTGGAAAACTTTTCTCAATGTTGAGATTCTGTTTTATTAAAATTTTCACTACATTTTCCCTCTTTCTCACCATTGGCTAAATCACTGCTGGGAGGAGAAAAGTCTGCCTTATATTCTTGTCTTTGTCTCCATATCTATTGACAACAAAAGTCTGCAACTAAAGCAAAAAGAGAACTTCAGATACTGGAAATCTGAGAGAAGAACAGAAATTCTGGCAATACTCAAGGGATTAAACAACAAATACAGAGAGAGAAAAGCACCATATTTCAAGTTGATGACAATTTGATATGTTAGTTTCACTTGAAGCTTTCTCAGAGCTTTCCTGACCTGTTGAATATTTGTAGTATTTTCTGATCTAACAAGCCCTGTTGTTTTAAGAATCAAAGCCCTGTTCATTCCAGGATCCATAGCCTTTTGGGCAGAGAGTTTGAAGTTTCTGAAAAGTGCTTCTGATTTACTCCCAAATGGATTTGCTGCAATTTTATGGTGATGGCTTCTTGTGGGGAATTTATTCTCATTATTGTGGTGTCATTGAAGGATGGGAGAGCATTTCATCATTTAGAAAGGTGACTTATGAGCACCCTGTGACCTGCCCGCCACTGCCAAAATTAACTCTGAGTGGGAAGGCTCATGGCCTCAGGAGGTGGGGTGGGGGTGGGGGGGGGGAGGTGCGGGGGCGGGGAGGTGGATCTCATTGAGAGTTGCTCACCCTGCCTTTGCAGTTAAACCCCTACCCTTGTGAAATCATTTCTACCTTGACTTACCTTTGTCTTGGGTCACATGTTGGTTGGGGACCTGTGGGCCTGCCCTTTTGGCAGCAGCCAAGCGAGCCAGCAGCCAAGCTGTCAGCCTCTGATTGGCTAGCAGCTCTGCGGGTGGGTGTAGTAATTTCTGCCCTTGTCTCCTTAGTCACAGGGAGGCCTGTCATTTGTCACTGAAGAGGATCTTAATTCCTCAAGACCTCCCCAATGGAGGCAATGTCTATCTGTCATGGACAGTCCAGCAGACAGCCAGAGAGCCCCGATCGGTGCATGTAATTCCCCTCCCTCTTATTTTTGATTCTCCTACTAGAGGAAATAATTTCAAGAAACTAGCTTATCAAATTTTTCTCATATTTTAAGTAGCGCAGTGAGATCATCCTGAATTTTATATAATCCAGGGAGTACAAGCCACACTTATGCAGTCTGTCCTCAAAATGCAGCCCTGGCTATCATTCTTGGAAACTGAGAGTGGGATCCTGAACATTCAGTGAATTTGATTTCCAGTGACTGAATGAATAAAACTGAGCTGAGTTTATGAAGAATTAGACTGTGCAGTTCCAGCTTATCATCCATAGCAGTCACGTTGTTTACTTGGAGAGCTGAGAGTGGAAATTGTAGCAGCTGTGTTATAATCCAGATGTTTATGTAGGAGTTGAGACACAAAATATTGTACAATGCATCTGGATAGAGACAGTCTGCAGGCAGGGGCATGCGGACCATAAAGATATAGAGCCAGAAAAGTGGAACAGGAGTAGGCCATTCGATCCATTGAACCTGGTCTGCTGTTCAATATGATCATGAGTGATCCTCTATCTCAATGCCATTTTGTTTCTCTCTCCTAATGTCTCTTGATTCCACTTCCACAGCATTCTGAGTGAGAGAATTTCACAGGATCACCATTCTCTGAATGAAGAAATGTCTTCCCATCTCAGTCCAAAATGGCATACTGCATGTCCTGAAACTATTGCATCTTGTTCTGAACCATCTGGCCTGGGGAAACATCATCTCTGCATCCAGTCTATCCAGGCCTGTTTGAGCTTTATACCTTTCAATGAGATCCCTTGTCATTCTTCATACAGGCGCAGTCAATCCAATCTCTCCTCATGAAACAAACCTACCAGCCAAGAGCTCAGCTTGGTGAGCCTTTGTTGCAGTCCCTTTATGGCAAGTATATCATTTCAATGGTAAAGAGATCAAAACTACACACAGTACTCCAGGTGTGGCCTCAGAAACCATGTTAAATGTCCTTGCCACCCTTTGTAATAGTATTAGATACATTTTTCTCTGATATCAAAGCAATAATGTGAATTGACCCAGAAACAGTATACCAGTCTGCAGAAGCAGAACTCAAAAGGTTTGCAACTCATGTACTATCATCATCCTGAAACCGAGAATGGTTTACATTGAGGGTCATCCGAGGTGTTTGCTGCCATCCGTATTGGAAAAGATCTGTTGGCACATTTAAACAGCTTTTTTATATTAATGTGGTTCCCCAAAATTCTGCTTTGAACAAAGTAACGGACGTCTGTGCATTGAGCAGCACAGCCCTTTAAACCTGAAACTGCTAACACTTTGCTTGAAGACTACTACTGAAATTTAGAAGGTGGGTTTGATCAAAATTTTCAACAGGAGTGCAAATAGGATTGATGAAGACAGGCTATTTTCCACTGATTGGGACGTCTTAAGTCTAGAAGTAAGAGCCTGAGCATTCAAAGGTGAAAGGAGGAAAAGTGTTCGAGGTTTGTAATTTTCTTCCACAACTGGTCATTCAGTTGGCACCGAGATTGATAGATTTCTGTTAACCCAAAGTGTTGAGAGATCTGATTCTAAGGTGGGTGTGTAGAGAGACGCCATGGGTCAGTCATGACCTCTTTGAGTGGTTGAGGGGATAGAGATGCTTTCTTGCTTTACATGTTCCAGTAAGGGACTTAGCAAAATTATGTGACATGCCAATTTTTTCTGTGCGACTCGAAGTATTCAACCCTTAGTATAATTTATGTTTGGCTTACAATTTGGTTCCCTTAAAGAATCATAAACCTTTGCAGTACATTTTCAGCAATAAATCAATTTCACATCTGTATTGCATTCTTGGAATCAAATGCATGCATACAGAAGGAAATTGGAATGTTGAAGTGAAGGAGAATAATAAATTACTCAACACATCTGTATTAGACATACAGTTCAAGCGCATGCTGAATAAAAGGCTAGAAGCTACAGTTGCAGTGAGACTCTGTCACCTCTCGGTACTCGCTACAGATACTGGTCAAGGTCAGGCCTCAACACTAGCATAGTTTGTAATGAGACCATTTGCAGTTGTCCAGATAGAACACTCATAATTTGTTGGCAGATTATGGAACTGTGCGTTTTATGTGATTGGACAACTCTTTATCTGCGGTCAATCAGCCATTGCACACACACACTGGTTTTTCTACTGTAGCACAGTTGGGACCATGTCCTAAATATAATGGGACTTCAATCTGCCACGCAGATGCACGTTGACTTCGGTTTACATTCCCGCCCAAGAACACGTTGTATATTTTTGTTGGGTGGTTGTTTTCTTTTAGAGTCTGCAAGGAATGAGAGACAGAGATTTGTAGCAGCAGAAAGTAACAACTGCTTTTTCATTTTAGGCCAATTCATTAAATGCCCAGATGCCATTACAGTAATGCCAGCTATGAGCATTGGACATGTACTTCTGGTATTCTGTAACACTTCAGTGGGTGGAATGAGTAGACTCTTGTCCAATCTTCTGATCCCCTAATGCTGTATGTCGATCCTGTCAATTGGAGAATGACAATGTCATACTATCTTTCCTCCTAAACACAGTCATTGGCATTATGAGAAGGTAATAACTGCATTTGTAAATCAGACTTTTCCCATGTTGACTTGGATTTTCCAATGCCCAAATAGTAATTTCTGTGCAGATGGCAGTTGTGTGTCAGGTCTCTGTGAAATTCCCAATGTAACCAACTCCAAGGGAAATGCACGGGACATTGAAGATTCTGATGGACAATTCCCTGACACCTGGAACCCTCCAACAATATCACAGTTGAACTGGTACATTTGGAGGATTCCATTGGCAGTTGTTACCCAAGAAAAGTTAGAAGTTTAAACTCCTAATCTACCTCCTGGGTAACTATTAAGCTGATGTTCCAATTTATTGCATACACACAACTATACCACACCCAAACCATGTACATCCCCAGGTTCCTGATCCAACATCTTCCAGGACCTGAGACTCCCTCTCCTGCTGCAATGCAATAACTCCTGACCCTGAGAACAGTCTCTCTTCCTGATATTATATTCCCCCACTAGACTTGACAGCTCTCTCCCTGCCACCAGAGCCAACTCCCCAACCTGACGCCAGTTCCAGTAACTCCCTCCAGCTTGCTGAACATGACACCTACCGTAACTCTTCTCGACTGATCCCAATACACCCCCTGTCCATCTTGATCTCATATACTGTATATACTCATATATATGCCATTCTCGTGTATAAGTCGACCCTTTATTTTTTGGCCAAAAAATCTTGTATTTTCCATATATCTCATGTAAGTCAACCCTAGTTCTTCACAGTTACAGTTCAACATTTATGAGTAAGTGAGCCTGCCCGTTGTGCTCTGCTCTGACTTTCCAGTCTGCTGGCCATACTACTCCATTCCAGGCCTTCCAGTCTGCCAGCCCTCACGCTCCGCTCCAGGTTTTCAGAATTATTGCAATGGTACGACAGTACAGGGTGACCATTGTATCCGTGGAGTCAGTTTCCACGGTTTCAGTTAGCCGCAGTTTACCGTGACCCAAACATATTACTGAGAGCGTTCCAGGACCAGGGGGCTGCTGGGAAAATAAATTTCCCATTTTATCTATTTTGTAGATAAATATTTGTCTCCTCGAAAACAATACCTCATGTATAAGTCGACCCCCTAATTTCAGATTTAAAAATCTGTTTTCAAAATTCGACCTATACATCTACCTAAACGATAGATATTCCATAACTTACCTGTCACCATACCCACCTTATGCACTGACACCTTGCTTACTTGATCTCCTGGCACTCTACACACCTGGCACCCTAACCCACACTTAGTTCACAGGCTTTCCCTATCACAGGAACTGTCAAAGTGGCTGTGTGTGCTGCTAGACATTTACACCAGAGGACACAGCAAGTACTGCAGTGTGGAAGAAACAGTGGTTTATCTTCCTGCACCTATCCTACCTTACGATTGGATTTAAGGTACATTGCACATTGCTGAAGAAGCCCTGATGGAGTCGCCTGCCAGAAATGCAAAGCTCTATCTTAAGAGACAAAATAGATGCAGAGTGGCAATCTAATTTTGATTTCTGCTCCTTAGAAAATCCAGCTCAATATTTTATTTTGTCTTCCTATTTTCCTGCATACCTCTGGATGAAAGTAACCCAATGGGCTGAGGGGGAAAAAAGGACTTCGGAGATCGTTCTTCCATATTCTTGTATTTCTACTTTCTACTTTTTCATTACTTTTAATGAATGCACATTGCGGGTGGAAATCATGTGCTTCCTGTGGTGAATTGGATGTTTCTAAGGACATTTAATCTGGCTGGCTAGTGGTAGTGGGGACTCTGTTGTATTCTTAACACTCTCCTCATTTAGTCCATGGCAGGAAGGCTCAAGGATGGCCTTCCCAATCTGCTGCTAACTGAAGCCTTTACATGGTGAATTGATACTTTCCAATGTTGCCTTGTTGATCCTGAAGCTCCAAGGGTGTTGGGGCAGATACAAGTTGGATGTTCTTCTGGAGGTGTTCTCTTTTAAAATCTGCACTCCATCCACTTCCAGAGTGGGTGCTATCATTCTGAACTTTTCTGTCTTTCTGATGCATTCCAAAATGTAACAGAGGTAGGGTTACAGACTTGATTTGCAGAATACAACAGAGTTCTTGGAGCAGTCTGCAACCTCTCCTGGATGTTACTGCCTCAAAGAGATGGTTATTGACTTCAGGAGGGCCACCCTCCTCTGTACATCGACAGCTCCCCCATGGCGATCATGAAGACCATCAAATTTCTTGGCATCCACCTGGCGGAGAATCTCACCTGGTCCCTCAACACCAGCTCCATAGCCAAGAAAGCCCAGCAGCGTCTCGACTTTCTGCATACACTGAGGAAAGCCCACCTCCCATTCCCCCAATCCTCACCACATTCTACAGAGAGTTCATTGAGAGTGCTCTGAGCTGTTGTATCACTGCTTGGTTCAGAAATTGCACTGTCTCGGATCGTAAGACCCTACAACGGATAGTGAGGATAGCTGACAAGATCATCGGGGTCTCTCTCTCCTCCATTACAGATATTTACATCACATGCTGTGTCTGAAAGTATTGTGGAAGACCCCACACAGCCTTCTCTCAAACTTTTCTCCCTCCTGTCATCTAGCAGAAGACACTGGAGCATTCAGTCTCTCACAGCGAGACTGTGCACCAGTTTCTTCCCCCAAGCCATCAGGCTCCTTAACACAGTATGATTGGACGCTTTTCCATCTGAAATTCTTTGCACAATTTCGAATTGCTGCTCAAACAATATATATTAATTATCATTCTTTTATTACACTATAATTTGCATGTTTTGCATTTCTATGCACTTTATGACGTGCTTTGTACAATTGTATAGTTTGTGCTGTCCACTTGACACCTTGGTCCTGGAGGAACGCTGTCTCATTTTTTATTGTATCAGTTGGATATGGTATAAATGGCAAATAAAATCTACTCTACTCTAATATTGTTAGTTCCTCATTCATGCTTTAATCACATGGTAGCTGGTTCTTGGCACAGAGTGGGAACAAACCATATTTATAAAAATATTTCAACCTCCCACTGTAAAAAGCCATCAAGATGCCATTGAAACAGATAGGGGTGGCTTCAGCATCTTTATTGCATATTGGGTTTCAGTACCTTCCTTTATCTCTGACAGTTTCTGCAGAACAGACATCGTTTACTTATTGAATAGATTAGAGTGGTGCTGGAAAAGCACAGCAGATCGGGCAGCATCCGAGGAGCAGGAAAATTGATGTTTCGGGCAAAAGCCCTTCATCAAGAATGAAGCTTGGCAATAGGCCCTGCTCAGAAATTCCGTTGGAAAGTCAATTTCTACACTTTCTAGGAACATGAGATCAATTGATTTCTGCAGCCATTTTAAGTTACTGATTTAAAGGAGTGTTCTTTCTAATCAAAGTGCAATTAGTGGATGAAATTAAAGATCACATAAAGTCTATCAATTGCAACTTTATGACCAAACAGCTCAGTAAGCCACCCATCAGTGAACTTGGATGTATCACATCACACTCCATCCTTACCTCTAACAAACAGATAGGATTGATAGACCTTTTTTTTACTAAAATGGAGGCTTGCCATTTAAATTTTTCTCCTGCTTCCCCAAACCACATTCTATAAGCATCATCCTAAACATTCTCCAACATCCCCTTGCTTAATATTAGCTGTGGTTTGTTTTTCTGCTCTCCTGTGATTATCCATACTCCTAAATTTATCTTGTCTACGAAACCCATCCTTTGCCTTCTTGATCCATTGCCATTAAAATGATGACTGCTCCAATCCACTTTGTTGTGTTAAAAGGTAATTGATTTTGTAAATAGTTCTGTCTCATCAGATGTTGAAACTTTCCTTTCAAAACTGCCCATCGACACCCATTTGAAAACCCATCCTTAATGGCTCTGACCTGTTGAACTACTGCCTCGCTGCGAATCTTGTTTTCCACCATTCATCTTCTTTTCCTCTTTTCTGTATTTGAAGCTTCTGTTGACTTTCAAATCCATGTTTATCTCTCTCTCTCTCTCAGCTCACTTCTTAAGTCTCGACGATATCCTTCTCAGTCAGTCCTAGCCATGAAGAATATTATGAATCGAGCTATGATGCATCAGCCCTGGCTAACCTTCCTGCAGTCAGTAATTCTAACTGCCTAATCTTCCAAAATTAAAACTTGACTACTCTTATGGTTAGCTCGAGTCTCCGCTCCTCTCCCTCAATAACCTCTTGTTTCACAGTATTGCTGAGAATTCCTCTGCAATGCTATTACAGCTAGCTTCAATCTTGACCAACAGAAAGCAGTAAAATTCCTGACAGCTGGTGACAGCAAACTGGGATGCTTGGGATGGGTCAGAATTTTATATATCTATTACTAGGTTCATGATTCACTGAAGTTCAGACTACTGTTTATGGCAGCCATGAACTAAGATGCAGCCTTGCATAGTTCACTGATTTGTTTTTAACACATAGCAAAATGTTGTAGTTTTAGTTAATGCTGTAGCTCTAATTAAAGGGTATATGAACCTTGGTATGTGTAACTATTTCACAAATGACTCCATGGTGTCTAGGTGTTAAGAAAATTTCAGACCTGTGGTTATTTGCTTTAGTTTTCTAATTTTATCCATGTCTCTGTTTTAGTTAGCTTTGTTCCCTTTATTTCATCTGGCTAATTTTATGCAAGAGCATTTTAGGTTCTGGTTGTCAAAATAAGACTCACCAATAGGTTAGCAGTCATTTGACTATTAGGCCCGAAAGATGTTTTCTTGTTTGGTGTCAGGTCATTTGTGAGGTTATCACTGCTGACCGAATTAGTTGAAACCTTCCTTACTGTTTCTTTGTATTGTTCAGTCAGATTTATTTCTTTGTTTTCAAATATAGGAAACACATTAAGAATATCCAATGGTTATCTCCTACACCCCAGCTTTGTCAAATACTGGAAATACTGAAATAGTATAGCGAAAATGCCCTACATCCTACATTTAAGAGATTTTTAAAAATTGAAAAATCAGGACATTAATGGAGAAACCAAATTCTGAGAAACAAATTACAAAGAGAGATATTTACTTTCCTTATTTATTGACTTTTCTATTAAAATATTTTTATCTTAAGTAATCCTGACTTTACTGACGAAGTTGGATGGGAGCAATTACTGTGAGTTAGACTGCAATGGAAATTAATCAAAAAACTGAGATGAAATGACGTATAAAATTCAAGATAATGGCACCCCTATTGATCATCACTTCCTGCTGTCCGAATAAATAATGTATCCTACATGATATCCTTTGATTATGTAATCAGTATTTTGGTGTCAGCCTTGACTTTATTGTCAACAGCACTGAATTCTGAGTTCACATCATAGAATGATACAATCCAGGAGGCCATTTGGTTCACTTTTCTCATTCTGTTTCTTTGGTCGAGTTCCCCAGATCATCTCACACAAGACTCCTTTTTCCTTGCCCTGTAATCGTTTTCTGTTCAAGCTTTATCCAATTATCTTTTGAACTTTTTTACTGGATCTGATGGATTCCCGCTCACAACAAATCACTGTGTTTCCTCATTTATCGGCTGATTCTTTAACTAATTTAACTTAAGTCTATGCCCACTAGTTACCCATCCTTCTGCCACTGGAAAGTTCTCCTCAAATAAATTTTCAAACCACCTACAAGCTTGAATACCTCAAATTAATCTACTCTTACTCTTCTCTATTCAAAGAAGAACCTCTTAGTTGTCCAAAGCTTGTAACCCATGGTGCAATTCAAGTTAATTTCATATGCATCCTCACCTAAATCTTGACATCCTTCCTAAAGTGTAATGCCCAGATGTGAACACGATGCTGCAGTTGATGCTGTGTCTCTCCAGGCAGATGGTCACAGATTTCAGGCTATCACTGTCAAATACCTCACAATGTACAGCTTCGGTCGCCATGCCCTACCAGGGGAAGTCAAAGTCGTTAACCTGAACTGTTTCTCTTTTAGTTCTTGCCAAGGATCAGCAGCAGAGTTCAGTGACATCTCAAAAACAGTTGCATAGCACTGTAATAGCATTCTTGGTGTTTTACAAATGCTTTCTGCTGCTATCCAAATCCATCCCCTGCTTCAGCTCCCGGCTGATCTCAGCAAACTTTTCTGAGTACAATATACATCAATGTGTTCTGAGGAAGGGTCACTGGACCCAACATGTTAATTCTTATTCCTCTTCACAGATGCTGCCAGACCTGATGAACTTTTCCAGCAATTTCTGGTTTTGTTACTGATTTCTAGCATCTTCAATTCTTTGGTTTTTAATGTGTTTCCTCAGCTGGCTGCTGTTCCAATAGTGACCATCATCCCTGGTGGCACTACTGTGACACGAGAACTGTCAGTCCTCTGTTTGGCCAGCTCATGGGCTGGGACTCCAGATGACAGCAATAAGCTGCTAAGTTGACCTGCAATGTTTCCGGGTCTCCTGGATTGCTCCAGAAGTGATCCTGGATTTCTAGCCCATTCTTCGGTGCAACTCCAGAAATGTCCAGTCCCATGAATAAGCTCACTTTTCTGATAGCTGCCATGACTTATTCAAACTCTGCCAGTCTGAATTGCCTCAGATCTTCACAAGAATGCCCACAGACTTCTTACTGGGTTTTGGGGCAAAGGGATATCATTTGAACAGATAGCTACTCAACTGTCTATAGGAGCCCTGGACTGAGGCACAGAGATAATTTAACCAGTTGTTCAGTTAGATGACCGTTGACAGGACTATTGGGCCTCAAGTGGAGCTCAATCCTCACTGTGGATCGTGGTCCTAGGCTGGTGGCCCTGCTGTGACATCTTACTTCCCTTTCTACTCTGGAAATCTTTGGCACTAACTGCAGATCTTCCTCAGGATCCCAGGAGAAGAAGTTGTGGCTCTTGTAGGAGCCTCAGTGAGTCCCAGACATCATTTTACCTTACTCTGGTCTCAGTGGCCAGTCTATTCAACAGTGAGATTTATTAAATAAAACACAAAATATCAGTCAGGATTTTGAGTTATCTCTGGGTATAAAATGGGCATCAGTGCAGATTTTTGTGATATGATGCAAACAACTGTAAATTCCCAATCCAGATGTTTTATTCAGAGTTGAAATATTACTTTGTTAGACTTTATATATTAAGTGAGTTTTAGGAACGTAATTGACTTATAAAACCCCAGACCAATTGTCATTTTCTAACCCTTAATTTCAGTGACTTCTGTTGTTTCAGGATTAAATCTCACTTAATGGGAAAATGTCTTCCTGTCAAAGTAACAAACCTATGCAAATTATGTGATGTTTATAATATTTTCTCATCACATTCCCAAAATACCTTTTGTACTTTAACATCTTTCGAGCAATTCACTTTGATGGACAGGTATCAAATTACTCACTGGGAAAAACAAAGTAGAAATCTAATGATTCATAAATCCAGGACTGAAACCTTTTTCTCAAATTGCTTACCCTCAAAACTTTGAAGACTACTGTAGTTATTTCTCTTTCCTGATCAGCATACAAAGTATGATCATGTTTTATTTCTATAATTTTGCAATAAGTCCTATAGTATGTTCAGGAGACACTATGATCCTTTTTGGTCTGTAATACAAGTTAAAAAATGTTTGGGATAGTGACAAGGAATTGCAAGGCTGGAGTGTTCAAACTATTTTATGTAATTTTAATAGAAAATAAGTGGCTGTAATTCTTAGACAGATATTTCCTGAATGTCTCAACTCTAAGCCAGAATTCACAGCAGGAATATATGAGACATTGATAACTCAGAATTTCAGCTGCACCCAGCTGAGACTTAAGATCTAACCTATAGTCTCACATGGAATGTGGAATGCGGTTAAGAACAAAACCTTTGGAGGAAAGAGGGACAAGGGTCAATTGGTTCAGCAGGAAGCGGGGTGTGGGGGTATACTGATAATAACATGCATTGAATTCCTGCTGAAAGGTCATTGCAGAGACACAAGAGAGTGAGACACTCTGAATTTGTTCTGAGCAATACTTACAGTGAGGGTTGTGGTACTTGAGATTGAACCCGTTCTATCAGTGTGCCATCAGAGTAATTATAGCCTCCTCTTAATGGCAGGCTGCAGTAACCCTAACTACTTCACCTTTATGCAGTCATTAAAGAGCTTTTATGTCTTGTTTACCCTTTTGAGATCTGTCTGGGACAGTGAGATTGTTCCACCGACTCTGTCAGCTGCCGCTTTTCAGCTTTTGGGCCTTACTCAACAAATGAGTCTGTGCTTAAGCAATCCTTTCATCTGATTTTTTTAAAACTTAAATTAGCGCAGGCTCAAAACTAAAATAGATTGAACAATGTCAAATGATCCTCTAGAACCGATGCTTATGGAGCGAGTGAATACAAATCATTGGCTGTCAACAGCTTTGTGAAAAGAATGCAGTGTTAAGTGGTCCAGTGTGATGTACTGAGGATGCTTAATAGATTCCATTGGAATCCTATGCTAATCTCATCCTCGTTAACAATGGCCTTTGCATTTCGTAATCAAACTTAATGGGGAATATATAAATAATTGAAGCAAGATATAGTTTGACTGTATTCTCAGATTCTCTTGAATATGTGTACTGTTTAAAGTTTACCAAATAATCTTTCTAAAATCTGAAACCACTGTTGAAAGTTTGGTTAATTCTTCTTCTGAGAAGAGCCTGTTGAACCTTTAAAATAAGAATTTTTGAAAGGTATAGGAAATGCATATGATTGGATATATGCCACATGCCCAATCTAAGCACCCAACAAGTAGATACACAAATATTGCTGAAGAGAGAGGCATTACACCGAAAGCTTCTTGTTTTGCATTCATCAGGACAAATGCAGAACTATCAAATATTGAACAATCACAATATACTACAGAGAGCTGAGTTGTTAACAAGTCAATTGTGATTGGCTGAGACATTGTCATGGAGAAAGCATTGAAGAGCTGGAGGGTTGCTAAGTCCCTGGCTAATTTAAATGAAAAAGCATATTCCTTTTATATGTTCAAACCTTGTACCTTTTTTGAATTGCCAGGAGCTCAGGGGCCTTTGTTTCTGTGTTACTTTCTCCACAGCAACTCTTCAACAAATCAGAGTTGACTTGTCAACCAATCAGCATTCTTTTCTCCTGCAGTATAAATTGTTGTGATTGTTTGAAATTCAGTGTTTTTAGGCTCGTCCCAATGGGGACAAGATAAAAAGATTTGGCAACATGTCTCTCTTTTCAGCAATATTCAAGTTCTATATGCCCAAATGACCAAATTTAGTTATATATGTGATCTGGTTTGTGATATGTGCCTAAACAAAGTTGGAGTTGAATACAGTGTACAGATTTGTACTATATACTGAATTCAAGTGCGCAATAAGTCGACGCACAATATGATTAGATATGTGGTGTTTGCATATACATGCGTGCCTTCCACTCTGTCATTGCACTTTACAATCATCTACAAGTCATTTCAGACGTGGGAAGAATGCTTTATGTTCATCTTAATTTAGGGAAGCTGCTACATTGATTATCCTATCTTAGAATGTTGAATTTTCCAATTGGTTGTTTATTTCAAAATATTAAATTGATTAAAAATGAGGAGACAAGTGATTAAATTGTGAGAGATTTAGATATCTTGGAGCAAGAAGATGTCCGCAAAACTACTAAACTGATAAAAAAACACTTTTATGAGAAGTGCATGCAGAAATAATGCCATTGATTATTCCATAATAAAGCAAAGCTAAATCATTAGGCTTATAAGAGATTTGTCTTTATCCTTAAGAAAACTGGAGCTTCCAAATGATACATTAGTTGTAAAAGCTTTTTTGATCCAATTGTGGAACACATTGTGCTGTTTACATAGTATTACTGCTGCTGGACAATGAAATACCAGTTAGACGCAGTGTGGGAAACTAATGTGTGTTTGTGCTGAGTCAATAATGTCATTATAGGTCATTCCCTGTTACTAAACTGGTGATAATGGACTATTCTCTGTTGCTAAGATAATGTTACAAAAGCTCACACTTTAAATGTATTTAATTTCACTTAAATGCCCCCAATATCTACCTCGAATTTGCAATGTAAAAATGGAATTTTAATTGCTCTAAATTCATTGAGCTTCATAAAACCATTCCATTAAATGCAATCCATATTGCATCTGACACCAAAATGTAATGAAAATATATATTGCAAGTCTCATTGTCTCAACAAAAATATAATTATCTTGTTACTATTCTTGCAACAAGAGAAAGAATGCTAACTTGAATAGTTAAAGTTCGGTTTCATAGAACACAATCTGATAAGACTATCATTTTGGAGCAGCCTTTTGTTGCTTTCAGAAATTGTTGAGTCCAACTGAGCACATGTGAAATGACACACCAACATATATACCAAACACTGAAAGAACTGTGGATGCTGCTTCCCTTCTGAGGAAGGGTCACCAGACCAAAACATTAGCCCTGATCTCTCGTCACAGATGCTGCCAGACTTGCTGAGCTTTCCTAGCAATTTTTGTTTTGGTTGTTGACACCAGCATTCATAGTGGAGAGCGAGTTTTGAGAAGATTTGTAGCTCATGTTTGGTTCTAGATGTAGATTTGCTTGCTGAGCTGGAAGGTTCATTTTCAGATGTTTCGTCACCATACAAGGTAACATCATCAGTGAGCCTCCAATGAAGCACTGGTGGCATGGCCCACTTCCTGTTTATGTGTTTAGGTTTCCTTGGGTTGGTGATGCCATTTCCTGTTCTTTTTCTCAGGGTGTGGAAAATGGGATCCGTCAATGTTTGGTGATAGAGTTCCGGTTGGAATGTAATGTTTCTAGGAATTCTCATCTCTGTTTGGCTTGTCCTAGGATGGATGTATTGTCCCAGTCGAAGTGGTGTCTGTCCTCCTCTGTGTGTAAAGATATTAGTGAGAGTGTGTCATGTCTTTTGATGATGTTACCTAGTATGGTGACAAAACTTCTGAAAACGAACCTTCCAGCTCAGCAAGCAAATCTATATCCACAATACATAGTGGATGTTGGTAAGATAAAGATTGCCATATAAAAATTTTTAGAGTCTAGTAATAACATGCTAGGAAGTTATATTTGTTCATAGATTCGATAGCACAGCAAAATCACGAGTACATTGAGCATATTTCTCTCTTCAACGTAAGAAAATTCAAGATAATGGTAGAAGGAAAATAATATTTGGATAATAACAAATAGGTTACCAAATTGGAGTTTCTTTGATTACTTTTAAGGGTTAGAATCTTACAGAGCAGAAAGAGGCTAGTCAGTTCTTTATCCCAAAATTGGCTCTTTGACAGACCGGTTCTACCTCCTTCCCAAGATCCACAAGCGTGACCATCCTGGCCGACCCATTGTCTCAGCATGCTCCTGCCCCACTGAACTCATCTCTACCTACCTCGACATTGTCCTATCCCCCCTAGTCCAGGAACTCCCCACAAACGTTCGAGACACCACCCACGCCCTCCACCTCCTCCAAGACTTCCGTTTCCCCGGCCCCCAACACCTCATCTTCACCATGGATATCCAATCCCTCTACACCACCATCCGCCATGACCAGGGCC
>NC_057719.1:64997627-65030537 GCF_004010195.1 Chiloscyllium plagiosum
TGATCCAGAATCTGGTTTCCAGCATCTGCAGTCATTGTTTTTACCTCGTTGATTTTAACCCTACTGCGAATCCTCTTGCAAGGATGCCTGCCTTGAAGAAGTTTTCCTCCTCTCTCTACAAGAATCACAGGGAGTCCCTCTCCCACTGCAACTCCCAGGTCATTTCCTCTGCCCTGAAGCTCTTCAACCATGTCGTGAAACAAACTCGGTACTCTATGCTACTTTCTCCCCACCCCCACCCTCCTCTAGCTTATCTCTCCACGCTTCAGGCTCTCTGCCTTTATTCCTGATGAAGGGCTTTTGCCCGAAACGTCGATTTTGCTGCTCGTCGGATGCTGCCTGAACTGCTGTGCTCTTCCAGCACCATTGATCCAGAATCTGGTTTCCAGCATCTGCAGTCATTATTTTTACCTCTTTGACAGAACTATCCAGTTAGTTCCATGACCCTGCTTTTTCCCCACAGGCCTGCACTTTTTTTTTTTTGCTTTTTTTTTATTAGTTTCTACTCAACTTCATTTGAAAGCTTTAATGAATTTGTTTTCACCATCCTGTTAGGCATTCCTTCAAAAATATAATAATTTGCTGTACATGAAATATTCTCCGCAGTTGCTCTTTTGCCAATTACTTTGAAACCTGACCTTCCGGCAGTGCAATTTGCTTTTCCTTATTTACTCCAGTAAACTCTTCTTGGAAAAATATTTTTCACAATAATTTCTTAATTACCGGCTTGATGACCTTTTCTCATCTTGATGAGATCACATCAGATTAGCAACCTCATAAACCCCATCCAGGAAACACCAGAACTGCCCAGTAGGGGTCAATATTACAGATGTGATAATTGATTGAAATATAACTATTCACACTCTTGCTCTCTCTTTGAGCTTATAAACCCCATTGAGTGTGTTTGGTTATAACAGTTAATAATGGATGGCAGATTAACATTGTGGTTAATAATTCTCCTGTAATAAACAAATTATTGGAACAAATTGCTTTAATACCTTCTCCTTGCTGACCTTGAACTCATCTTTATACTTTTAGGAGACAGTGAGGTCTGCAGATGCTGGAGATCAGAGTTGAGAGTGCGTTGCTGGAAAAGCACAGCAGGTCAGGCAGCTTCCGAGGAGCAGGAGAATCGACGTTTCAGGCCGAAGCCCTTCATCAGGAAGCTCCGGCCCGACATGTTGATTTTCCAGCTCATCGGATGCTGCCTGACCTGCTGTGCTTTTCCAGAAACGCACTCTCAACTTTGTACTTTTATACATTTCTACAGAAAGGGTATTGGCTTTACTTATAATATCTCTGTCATGCTCCACGAAGAAATATAACAAAATGTCCTACTCAGGCCACCACATTTCCAAGCATGTTCCTTATTGTAAGAAACTTCAAGCTCGTCCAACATCAATTAAAAATGTCATTTTTGATGTCTGACTATTGAAATATTCATACCTTTCATTACTCTTACTTTACTCTTCATATTGTAGTGTTTCCATTTTGCACATTATACATGAGTGGCTGTCAAACAAAGTTGGTCACATTTGACATGCAAAAGCTTTAGAATATGTCTATTTAAACCTACTTGAGCTATAGTCAGAAGGCAGTGGCTTTTAGAAACAGTAGCTTTGATTGGAATTTTCACTGGCAAACATATGGAAACATACTGGAATCAGTTTGGCTAATCTGTTTGTGTTTAGAATTTCACATTCCCAGCGAGCTCCAATAACCTTACATTCTTCTCCCTAACAAGATTCCATCTACCTTGACATTAAAAATAGTTAATGACCCTACCACCATCAAGGACAAGTGGAGGGGTAGGTAGTATTGTGGAGGCGTGGAGGCTGCAGAAAGAATTAGACAGGTTAGGTGAGTACGCAAAGAAGTGGCACATGAAACACAATGTGGGAAAGTGTGAGGTCATGCACTTTGGAAGGAAGAATAGAGGCGTGAACTATTTTCTAAATGTGGAGAAAATTCAGAAATCTGAAGTGCAAAGGGTCTTGAGAGTCCTAGTCCAGGTTTCTCTTAAGGTAAACTTACAGGTTAGGTCAGTGGTTATGAAAGCAAATACAATGTTGTCATTCATCTTGAGAGGACTAGAATATGAAAGTAGGGATGTACTTTTGAGGCTTTCTTAGGCTCTGGTCAGACCACATTTAGAGTATTGTGAGCAATTTTGGGCCTCATATCTCAGGAAAGATGTATTGGCCCAAGATCGGGTCTAGAGGAGGTTCACGCAAATGATCTCAGGAATGAAAGGCTTAACATATGAGGAAGGTTTGAGGATTCTGGAACTGTACTCAATGGAGTTTAGAAGGATGAGGAGGATCTGATTGAAACTTTCAGAATACCGAATGGTTTAGACAGAGTGGATGTTGGGAAGATGTTTCCATTGGTTGCAGAGATGAAGTCCCGAGGGCACAGCCTTAGAGTAAAGGAAAGACCTTCTCGAATGGAGGTAAGCAGAAACTTCTTAAGCCAGAGGGTGGTGAATCTATGGAATTCACAGCCACAGAAGGCTGTGAAGGCCAGGTCATTGAGTGTGTTTAAGACTGAGATAGATAGATTTTTCAACCCCATTCTCCCCATAACCTTTGAACCCCTTGACAATCAAGAATCTATCAGCCATGATTGAATGGCAGAGCAGACTCAGTGAGCCAAATGGCCTAATTTCTGTTCCTATGTTTTATGGTCTTATGGTCAGCATCACCTTTTTGAGGCAAAATGTTACAAAGTTGCGCAACCTTCTGAGAGCAAAAACTTTGCTTCATCTCTGGTCGAAAGGAGTAACTCCTAATTATAAAGAATGTCCCTTCAATCTGGACTCACTACCAGGAGGAAACACTATGTCCACATCCCCCTTGTCAAGACCATTGAGGATCAAATCATACCTCTTTCTTCAAAGCTTCAGTGAAACCAAGCCCAGTCTGTCTAATTCTTCCTCATAAGACAACCCACTCATCCCAGCTAATTGGGCGATTGTCTCTGTGGAGTTTGCAAGTTCTCCCTGTGTCTGTGGGGATTTTCTCTGGGTGCTCCAGTTTCCTCCCACAGTCCAAAAATGTGCAGGTGGATTGGCCATGCTAATTTGCCCTCATGTCCGGGGATGTGCAGCCTTGGTGAATTTGCCATGGGAAATTCAGGGGTATGGGGATTAGGGGAGATTGGTGGGGGGAGTGCGTGGATGTGGGATGCCTGCATACCTGGGTGTGATGCTCTTTGGAGGGTTGGTGTAACTTGATGAGCCAAATTGTGGCCTTTCACACTGTAGGGATTTTATGAAATATCCAGAAAATATTGATGTTTCCACACTGTAAGTAATCTAATCTAATCTAATCTAAATTGTGGCCTTTCACACTGTAGGGATTTTATGAAATATCCAGAAAATATTGACAACTTGAATGACACTTTTATCTTTTGAGCTGAAAAAGGATGTGGCATTGAGCTAACTAAACAGAAACAGAATCCCATTTATTTTTACATGCTACTGATTTCCTAGCAGGGTCTAACCACTTATTTATACATATTCTGTTCTGTACACTGTAAGCAGCTATATCACATGATTCGGAAAACTTTATGATAACATGTATCAGCTGTAATTTTTCCACTTTGTAGTGAGTTTCTCATATGGAGGTCATTTTATTGTGAAGGAATTACCTTTTCTGTTTCATCTATGTGTTTTTTGATTGCATAAAAGTTTGGGCATGCCTTAAAGAATCTTCAATATAGTTGATAAAATTTATTGTTGACTTGCTTAATCTTTTGTTTTCAGATTGATGGTGTCCCATACATATCAAAAGACCAATTGACTTCCTTACTGGATGAATGCATCCGATGCCAAAGTTTAGGAAGAATATCTGGGAATGAAGATTTAGATTCTGACTCTGTTGCTTCTAGCTCTTTCTGTTCTCCAAGGCCTCAGTCGCTGACTGTCTACAATAGTCCACGGCTGTCCGAAACCATTCTTTCCCAGCTTTTGGCAGATGCATACAACTCAGGTCTTTCCCCAGCTCCAAGTAGAGGTGAAGGAGAGAGCAAAATATCAACTACTGATCTTGAAAGTGAAGACCCTGCATACTATCGCAACAAAGCCATGGTAAACATCAGCAGGTTAGCAGTATCAAGACCAGATGATAATATATCGGAGAGTGAATTGGGAGAGTGGATGGTGAGAAATAATGGAGAATCCTACATGACCAGGGCACTAGAGATTAAACAAGCGAAGAAGCCTGTATTCCTGGATGATCCAAGTTTTTATGAATTCACAGACCAGGAGCTTTCAACAAATGACAGCAGTCCCACCATTCCAAAGTTACCACACATAGGTACTATTAAATACTATTGTCACTTAAAATCATATATGTGTTGAACCAAAAATAATCTTTTTTAATATTTTGTATGTTCTGTAAAACTTTTATTTTATTAAGTTCTGAGTTCTGAGGATAGGCCAATGGGCCCAAAACATTAACTCTGATTTCTCTCCACTGGTACTGTCAGACCTGCTGAATTTCTCCAAAAATTTCTATTATTGTTTCTCATTTACAGTATTACAGTTCTTGCAGATTTTATTTTATAATTTAATTAAGCCAAATGGGACTAAGAAGATAAACAGCAACATGTTTCTAACAAATGGTTGAGTTGATGTTCCCTCCACGAATATTCTTTAAGTTTCAAATAGGTTTCTCCTCATTCTCATTTAGATCTAATTAGTTCTGATAAACACATGCCAAGAACAGCCTGGGAAGAACTGCTGAACCACCCAGTTTGGCTAGACATCAATAATATCAGTTTAACCAATTGAACAGTTCAGTTTGCCAGGAGTCTTAACCAGGTGGGATTCCTACATTTTTTAATTTAAAACAAATGTGATTTACTTTATTGTTCTGCATGTGTTTGAAACAGAATGTTTACTTAGTCTTACCCTGAATATATAAATTATTACAGATAATGATATGGTAAATTCATGTTCATTACCTATAGTCCCTTTGACTGTCCATTCAGAATATTGTCATTCACTGCCAGCCTCCTTTATTGGATATAGGTGTGAAGAGAAAGGGAACTTGCATTCAGTGACCAACCTAAATCGAGCCCTTAATGGCTCGTAGTTAATAAACGTCTTTACAGTTATCGTGAACATATCCATGTTTAGGCAGAACAAATTTTGGACCAAAGATCTATCTATAACTTGTGCTTGGCCATTATTTATCATGTACATAATGTCACAACAACCTTAATAAATAATGTAGTGTTACATGTTCATTTTCAATTGTCTTGTGCATTTTGTCCAGCATGTCTGCACAAGTATCAGCTCAAATTACAATTAAAACTGAAAATATGCTGATCAAGTAAAATGAACAGGAGAAGTTATGACCTTAATAAAAGAAAGAAGAAAAAATTTGCTTTTATATTGCCACAATCTGTATAATTACAACACCAAAGTGATTGATACTGGAATCCGAGGACACAGTGACAGAGATACAGTATGAGAATAGATTGGTGATAGCATGAAAAGGAATGCATGACTTTTCTCAGTACATAAGTAATAAAAGTGTAGTCAAAGGAAAGGGTGGGAATGATAAGTAAAAAAAAGGGAGTATTTTTCTGGAGACACAGACCATGGTTAAGATATTAAATAAACACTTTGCATCTGCTTTTATCACGAAAGAGAACATTGCCATTAGCCATTCTTTCAGTTTATGCTTAAAAACAACATGTATTGGTAGGCAAACTGAGGTAGGTCTTTCCTTTACCCAGTTTTGCCTTTCTGGCAATGGTCACTGGAAAATGATTAGCAAAGGTAACTTCAGCTGATTTTTCTTCTCCCTATTCCAGGAATGATGATGCCAGTCGGCACTCCCACTATCTTAGAATATTTCTGGAATGGTTCCCATGACCTTCCTGGTCTGCATATCTCAATGAGAGAGCACATTGATTCAGTGTTTATTGAGAAATTCTGGTACTGGATATTTGATTCACACTCTTGAATATCCCTTTATTTCTTGCAGATGATGAAACTGTTGCTGACACTGGCATGGAACAAAAGTGACTACAGTTTATGGGAACCACAGAGCTTAATGTCAGAAATTTATGAAGTGGCCTTTATTAAAGAATGACAAGTCTACTCCTGAGAAATCATTGTTGCAGCCAATCACTCTGGTATTCTGATTTTTAATATTTAAATTGCCTGGTCTATCAGCCAGAGCTGACTGACATATTGAATGAGACAAGTCATTTGAAAGCAATTATGTAATCAATTTGCTGTTTATTGAATTGAAACTTGCTTTTGTCAAGGACCGTGGTACTGTACCTTAGTTAAATGGAATACAATTACCCATAAAAAAACTAATGTTCTTTCTACCAGTTCTGGAAAATAAATCAACCTTGATACAGCCTTATGAGATCAGCCAATTTTGGTAGACAGGCGAGAGAATATCCATTCAGCTGATGTGTCTGTATTAGCACCAAATGCTGCTAAATGTATGTACTGCGCTCGAGCATTGGGAACGCTGCTAGACCTTCAGGAAGCACAGAAAGGATGTCAGACCTTGGAGACTCTACAGTGGAGATTTATTGGAAAGGTACCAGGGATAAGGAACTTCAGATTTGATAGGGAACCAGAGAAGTCAAAGTTGTTCTCTTACAGCAAGGAAAATTACAGAGTGATTTACTAAAGGTGTTGAAAATGATGCAGAATTTTGGTAGAGTAAATAAATAAAAATCATTTTAATTGATAGCATCAGTAATTAGAGAATCCATATATCAGATAATTAGCTTGAGAACCAGACAGGAGATGGCCAAAATTATTTTATGCACTTATGTCTGAAAAAAGTTAGAATAGAATCAAATCAAATCAAAGTAACTTTTGAAAGGGTATCGGATATGTTCATGAAAAGAAACAATTTACTGAGAAGAGAAAAGAGAATTGGAGTAGAACTGCATAGCTAACTGTTTTAAAATGCTGGCTCAGGCATGATTTGTTAAAAGGCCTCATTTGTGCTGTGTTGTTCCATTAATTTCAAAACACTCCATTATAAAATAATGGGGAACAAATAGAACAGCTTTTATAAAATACCCAAAACACATTCCGGCACAGATCCTGAAAATACCACTTATGTAATATTTACACCAGAACCCCTGTCTCTATAACCTTGATTGAATTAATTAACTTGTGACTCTAACTTACGGACTGGAACTGCATATACTTTCTGGAGCTATCGTATACTTTAGCCTAAACATGTCCAACTTTAGGAAATCTCATCAAGGTTTTATCCCAACAATTCTGATCCAGACTATCACTAATTCTTTACTCTATGGTAATCTAGTTCCACAATATTCATTCATTTCTCAGGAACCCTGGTCCATATAAGCATCTTCATTGAAGAATTTCATAGCAGCCCTCAAATTCAATGTAAAACTTTAAAAAAAATCTCTCTCTCAGCTATGGGCATTTCTCTTAAGCTTAAAGCTTTTCTCTGATTTTCTAAATTGGAGTTTGTTTATTTTGTTTTGTCATAAAACCCTATTAAAGCACACAAAAACTCATTAATCCTAAAGGCCTCAAAAACAGTTAAAAGAAATCACCATGACTCCAGAAATTAACTTTAAACACACAGAAAACCACATTACTAATTCAAAATGTTAAATATATAGTTTATACACACCTCACAGCCTACGTACAGGTAAGTAATGGGATATATGAATTCACTGCCAGGATGATGCCAGGTATGTAGACCATACATTCCAATAATTAGTGGAATATATGAGACAGTACATCCTATTGACCATTCGCAGTAAGAAACATATCAATTCTTCTCAACCAACCCGTGCTTGCAAGCCTCAGAAAAATATATCACCATTACATGTGCTTCTGCTATTGAAAATTATGTATTAAATAATTTGGACTCTGATAAAAAATTACACTAAAAAATGATTTCAGATCATCAGTCAGGCTCACAATGTGAAGTATTTGCATGTGCTAGAAGCTACATGTATAAATATACAGGGCCCTGTTTTATGTAGGCAAAAGAAATTTATACATAGATTGCAATGTTTTCACAACAAAAAAGGGTTATGAGACAGTCAATCTCTGCATCATCCCCACAGCAACACAATGAACAATCAGGAGCTATCTGCCTGGTCTGAGAATTAACTTTGACAGTTAACTGCTCTTATTATATCTCCATGTTAATGATGGCCCAACCAATCAACACCTACTTCTCATTTCTTGGGTTCTAGTTCTGACGAGTAGAAGATGGAAAAATTCAATTTCTTGATTCCATTTAGCAATATTTAAGTTCTGCATTAACCAAATAATTATTTAAATAATTTCCTTCTAGTTGTTTCCTTTCAATTATGATTTTTCATGGAGATAAAAATGGGATCTTAATATTTACAATGACTACAGACTATTGTTATAATGAATACATAAGTAGTGTGCTATATATTGCAATCTATAAAATAATGGCCACTATTTGTGGCTACTGTTGTGTTATGTTTAGACTTCTTTTGATTAGTTTTATCCCTTGTACTCTTAAGGAAATAAATGTATGTTTACATAGATTTAAATTCAATGAGCAGCTTGGCCTTTAAATTTTTCAATAATTCGCTGTGGACTTGGGAATGTGTTATTTGGTTGCATTGTTATTTTGATCTCCGACTTAGACGGTGTAATATTTTGCTGGTCTCCATATTTGTTGATGTTACAATTGCTAGTTAGTCTTTTATGATTCAATTAGCATACCAACCAATAAGCAAAAGAATCGATTGCTAATCTCTCAGAAGAAAAGGTTGCAATTAAATGAACCATAAGTAACTAGCTGAAATTTTAGTTGTTAGCATTGTTATCTTAAAAATAAATATTCTGAGTGTTTCAGTATTTCGATAGCTTATAAGGTTATTCCTATAAAATTCTTCAGATGCCAAGCCTATCCATACATTAAGTAGTTTTAAAGTCTAGGTAATATTATGTTTATTCGTTCACAGGATGAGGCCATCGTTGGCTAGGCCAAGATTTATTGTCCATCCCTAACTGTCCAGAGGGCAGTTCAGAGTCAACCACAATGCTGTGGGTCTGGAATCACATGTAGGCTAGACCAAGTAAGGACGGCAATTTCCTTTCCGAAAGGACATTAGTGAACCAGATGGGTCTTTCCAACAATAGGCAATTGATTCATGATCATCATTAAGTTCTTAATTCCAGGTATTTATTGAATTTAAATTCCACCATCTGCTGCAATGCTAATCGAACCCCAGGTCCCCAGAATGTTATCTGGATCTCTGGATTAAGATACCACGAGGCCATCACCTCCCAACGAAAAGCAGTGGACCCAGCACTGATCCTTGTGGCACTCCACTGGTCACAGGCCTCCAGTCTGAAAAAACAACCCTCCTCCACACCTTCTACCTTTGAGCCAGTTCTGGATCCAAATAGCTAGTTCTCCTTGTACAGAGGACCCTAGATTATCCGAACGAAATGGGCGGGCAGTATTCTGTTCGGACAATTGATTATTCGGTTAATTGATTCAATGCCTTTCCTTTGGGGCTCAGAGTTTTCTGTTAAGTCCGCTCTCCATTCAGGAGACTAGGCAGCAGCACATCGCTCGTGAGCCCCTGGCCCCCATCCGCCCCAAGCCCGCACCCCCCCCCCCCCAACCCTGTTCAACATCGCTCCCCCCCAGTCCATCCACCCCCGCCCCATCTCCAGGGCAGCTGGACTGGACACCAGTGACAAGACTGCTGCTGCTGACGCCACCTTTGGGGGGGGTGGGTGTGTCTCCAAATAGCATGCATGTGCACACACACATACACACAACTTTTTACTGCTACGTTTTGATAGGTTCCACCTTTGCCCTGTTCAGGACACTATTGGAGAGATTATCTGGAGAAGGGGAGTTTAGGATACATGCGGATAAATGTGGGAGGGTGGGAGGTCAGTCATTTGGAAATGGTGCCTGGACTCCCATCGATCCAGGATTGTTCTCGGCAGCATTTCAGTAAGCCGAGTTCACTTTTAATCACTGTAAACAAAAGACACGATCAGTGTTGGAAACACGTCTTTCTATCGGGAAAGACATGTTTCTATCGGGACCTTGAGATCTCCTTCGGATAATCCGAGTTTCAGATAATTGAGGTTCCTCTGTATTCCATGTGATCTAACCTTGCTAACCAGTCTCCTATGGGAAACCTTGTTGAACACCTTACTGAAATACATATATATCACATCCACTGCTTTTCCCTCATCAATCCTCTTTGTTACTTCTTCAAAAAACTCAATCAAGTTTGTGAAACATGATTTCCCATGCACAAAGTCATGTTGACTATCCCTAATCAATCCTTGTCTTTCCAAATCCTGTCCCTCAGGATTCCCTCCAACAACTTGCCCACCACCGACGTCAGGCTCACTGGTCTATAGTTTCCTGACTTGTCCTTACCACCTTTCTTAAATGGTGACACCACGTTAGCCAACTTCCATTCTTTCGGCACTTCACCTGTGACATCGACGATACAAATATCTCAGCAAGAGGCCCAGCAATCACTTCCCTAGCTTCTCACAGAGTTCTAGGGTACACCTGATCAGGTCTGGGAATTTATCCATCTTTATGAGTTTCAAGTCATCCAGGACTTCCTCTTCTGTAATATGGACACTTTTAAAGATGTCACCATTTATTTCCCTACATTCTATATCTTCCATGTCCTTCTCCACAGTAAACACTGATACAAAATACCCGTTCAGCACCTGCTCCATCTCCTGCAGCTCCGCACAAAGGCCACCTTACTGTGAATTAACTCTCCTAATAAGGGATGATGTTCGTACATTAGTAATAGAGGATCTTCAGTTGAAGGATCAAGAAGTAGAATTAGTTTGGGTGGAGCTAAGAAAACAATGAGGGGAGACAAACATTACTGTGTTTTATTTATGGAACAATTTGTAGCAATAATGTTGAATACACTGTCAATAAGGACATTCGGGGTGCATTTAATATGGGAAATCCAGTAATAATGGCTAACTTCACTCTGCATATAGATTGGGTAAAACAGGCCAGTAGCAATGCTCTGGAGGATCAATATGTGTGAGATGGTTTTCCTGAACATTATGTTGAGGAGCCAACTAGAGAATGGATCATTTTGCATTTGCTGTTGTGTAATGAGAAAAGGATTGTTGAGATAACCTTGCTGTAAAGGAACCTTTAATTGTGACTATATTTTAACACAATATAATATTGCTTGAAGTTTGAATGCCACATAGTTAATTCTGAAACCAGGACATTAAATCTGAGCAAAGAAACTTTTGCAGGTATGAAGGGCACTTTCTTAGGGTGGATTGAGAAAACAGACGAAATTGTGTAATTGTAGACAAACAATGGCTAATATTTAAAGAAATATTACAAGGTGTACAAAAGATGTACATTCATTTTAGCAGAAAGTCCCAAAAGGAAAGGTGGATTAACCGTGGTTAACAGATGAAGTTAAGGTTGCATTAGATAAAAGGAAGTGGCTCATGAGAACGCCAGAAATAGTACTATGTCTGAGGACTGGAAGCAATTTAGGACCAGCATAGGAGGGCCAAGAAACAGATATGGGACAGGGAAAAAGGTATATGAACACAAGGTAGTGAGGAAAATAAAGATGATCTATAAGGGATGGCGATTGGAAAATGTGTAGTAGAGTACAGGAAAATAATCAAGAAAGTAAATACTTACTTTGGCCTATATTTTCCAAGCCCTGAATGGTGTGGACAATGTGACGAGTCAGTTGGAAATGTATGGCAAGTTCTGAAAAATGAGATTCTTAATTCTAATGAAACAGTCCGATTTTCCAACCAAGTTTTGAACAGTAGCATGACAATGAGTAGGATAGCAGTCCCCAATATCTCAAGGTATGCTCCATGGGCAGTGACCACCTGCAAACCTGATCACCATACCAACCAGTCTCATCACATCCTTCTGGCACATCTTCAACTCAGTTAGAACTTGGTTCTCCACTTCAATATGCACCTTACAGTGCTTTGCCATTTTGCATTTTAATGCTGCTACAGGCCACTTTCATTGCAGGGACAAGCTCCCATCTCATGAATTGGACCAGAATAAATCTTATGGCCCCTTGCTCGCTCACTTAACTCTCATTCACTTTGCACCTACTTGAATTGTCACAGTGTATCTGCTACACCTTGCCTTTTGAACTTTGCTGCTTCATTCGGTACTTTCAAGCTTCCGTTACTCATGTCTTGCTTTGCTATTTAATGTAGACACAAAACTGGGTGGTCTGAATTGATTGTTAGCTGTGATGAAGAGAGTGGACATGTTGCTGTATGGCACCATGCAAAGCCAATCTCACTCCTACATCTTCTGCCATCAGTTTGAGGCGAACACATTACATATGCTTCAACCAAATGGCCATGTCTCAAAGTCTAAGGTGAGTAGGCCTCGGTGAAGTCAAGGTAGACTGTTGTCAGTCAGGGGCTCTTACCAGTCCAAGGCACTATCCAATCTCAGCCCACAGGTTTGGACATGGTCAGTTGGACTCTTGGAGTGGTCTGTTTAGTGACAGTCTGAATGCAATCAGTCTGATAATTTGTAGTAATTCAGCTGAAGAACTGCACAGAGGTCAGTCACTTGTCTGCAAATGTCGTTTGGTTGGAGACCTCAGTCAGTCCTTGGCCTCTGCTTATTGAAAGTGAAGATTGTCTAAGAGGGACCACATTTAAGGAAGTCACTTCTGAAGATTAGAGACAGTGCTAGGCTGCAGAGTGAGCAATAATTATAGAGTGGGCAATTAAACAAACATATAAGGGTGGGTAATGATAATGCTTTGGAGGATATGGATGACTGTGAGGGGGTAGGGTAGGAGGGAGGGGTATTCATCAATGATCACAATCATCCTGGCCTTGATGGTGGGTGGGGGGGGTGGGAAACCTCACATGGGAGGAAGTTGAAGGGGAGGAGTGCAGCATAATGCTTGGTGTGTTTAAGCCAAAGGACTGAGGCTCAGGCAGGTATGTCAGGAGATGAAGATGTAAATGAAAGAGGCTGATTGTGAATGTGTGAAAGTTCAGCACTGATGGCATCAACAGAGAGTGAAATGAAGGCGGCAACACGGAGGCTTAGGTGAGGAGCTCTGGATTACTAGGGTGAGTCTGTGATTCACTGTGAAATGTGATCCCTGCTGCCTTCCATCCTCATGCAAATTGCAAAAGCACAATGAAAATGGAAAATGGCTGCGACTACATGCAGGGTGGGGGAATAAGTCTTTGTCTGGGTATGTGTGCTGTACTTATGCCGTGAGGACCTTAAAGGGTAATTGCATTAATCAATTCACAGTACAGGAGAAAGTGAAGAATAGAGATGCTGGCTGTCAGAGTCAAAAAGTGTGGCTCTGGAAAAGCGTAGCCGGTCAGGAATGAAGGGTTTATGCCCAAAACATTGATCCTCCTGCTCCTTGGATGCTGTCTGACCTGCTATGCTTTTCCAGTACCACACTCTTCACCTTCACAGTACAGATTGAAATTATCTGTGGTCATAGCACCCTGCATGAGAAATGCATTCTGCATCCAAATGTGAGACACAAGTGATATTGAGTGGGTCACCAGTCATTACAGAGTGATCATCATCTCTGTGATACAGAGGTAATCACAGGTGACCCTCAATGTGTCATCAGCATGCTACAGTTCACAAAGGCAAAGCTGCATAAGGATATAAAGCTGATTTCCTCTCACTTTGAACTATACGTATTTGCCTAAGTATTAGCTATGTTTTTCTATACCACAACAGTGAATAAACTCAAAGTATGTGATGAAATAATTAGTACTGAAGCCAAATGAGTATGGGGAAAAGACTTTTAACAAGTAGGATCTGAAAGTGTGGTGGAAGTAGGTTCAGTTGAGTCATTCTAAAGGGACATAGATAGTGATTTGATAAGGAATAATGTGCAGGTTTTGGAGAATGCAGGAGAATGACACGAAATAAGATGCTCATTTGGGGTGTATTACAGACTTTATAGGACTGAATGGCCTTCTACACCATAACAACTGATTCTGAAGAACAAGTCTGAGAGTTCAGTATTTGCTGTCCTGGTTATCTTCTTCCCATCTCAAGTAGTACTGGCAGAGGCCTGTGAACTAAATAGCTAGCTTCCCTTTTGACATGGGAAATAATCATAATGCTAAAACAGTACGAGGGGACTTAGAATATAATTTTTAAAAGATGTTTTGATGCACCATATTTATAATAAGTCTAACTATACTATTTGAGTAATGGAATTATCCACTTTCCGATCCATTGTGTTGTCAATCTCATTAATAGTTCAGTCCAGATGAAAAATATATGTTTAAAAAAATTTGCAAAGTGTCGTAGAGGTAATTGCATTGAATTCTGACATGATGCAACTTGGATGTCAATCTGAGGTTACATTTATCAAGTGGCTAGCTCGGGAAATTTCAACAATCATGAATAGTGCGTCATTATAGACAGAATCAAAACTGAGGCCAGTGTGGTTTAGATTTCTATATGTTTTATTGTCATTTCATGTTTGTAACAAACAGCACTGTATGATTTGAACAGCTTTAAATGTAAAATGGTTAGAGGGTGTACAAAAGAAGCAACTGCTAATGATAAACAATGTAAAAAAAAGCAACATCTCAACTCAGTGTGCAAAAGGTTTCGTACAGACAGAAATGCTAACTCTAGGTAACATTGCCTGATAAATTACTTAAATAGCTTATCTACAAAATAATGAGTTTTTTTAACCTGCTTAATGTTACAAGTTGCAACTGAGATATTCAATAATTTATACAAACCTTTTTTTTAAAAAAAGAGCAATGACATACAAAGAGCTTGGGGAGGAAAGAACACACCTGGCAGCATGAGAAAATCTGTTGTTTTTCAAAGCTGTTTCCTTACTGGGGCAATACATTTTCCTTCTGCAAAAATAAATTTTTGATTATGTACACAGCCTTTTTATACTACAGTAGCTTTGAGAGACTTTAGACACGTGAGCAAGGTTTTCTGCTGCTTGATCCAAAGGTTTGTATCGATCATACAACAATGAGGTAATATTTGTACATAAAGAAGTTTCACCTTTTTCACTTTTGGAAAAGATATAGATCCACAAGTACCAAGGCACAAGTGGTTGAAGTAGAAAAAAAAACAGCTTCTAGGCTCTAAGGGCTACTCTGTTCTTAAGCAGAGTGAAGAGAACTGCATTCTAAAGCCCTCTGGTATACAAGAAATACACTGATTACAGACTCAGAGTCTCCCATTTTCAGCTTCACTATGGGCTGCCCTTTTCAAGCAACAACTTTCAAACAAATGAAAATACCCTAAACTAGCTAGCATCAATATAGAACAATGTTAATAAATAATAATTGTATTTACAATCTTACAATGCACACAAGGACTAGTGATAAACTCTCATGGATAGTCTGCCGCCTTTTTTCTTTTTAAAGTGTCCTTTAATTGTATTTCATCCAGGATAAGAAAATAAATAAATCGACGACATTAAAAATTGTACTTATTTTTATATCTACAGGCAGAACAAGTTGCCACTTTGGCAAACACTAGTTAAAGAGAAGAGCAGTCTCTTTGACAGTCTGCTTTTGCCTTTTCAACCATGGCATTGAAAGCAAATGAGCTTTCTAGGAGGCCAGCATAGGTGCTGAAGAGGTACTCTCTAACTGCTCTTCTAAACTTACTTGTTACCATCAGACTGGTTTCACTTGGAAGAAAAGCGCTAGCTGATGGCAGTGCCATCCTATGGGAACCATGGATATGTGTGATCTTCCACTTTTCTTCTTGGCACCAGGACCTGACAATACATGTTTCGACCTCTGGTTTAATTAGGTCAGCATGCATCTAGAGGGTTGACTTGGTTTGGGAGTTTTGGGAGGGGTGCTAGATTGGACATTTACACTTCGCATGGAACCAACTAGCTCTTACTGCTAGCATTTGCATTTTTACTTGAGTAATATTAATTTATTGACAAATAATCACATAAGGTCCAGTACAAAACAAGTAACAAGTTCCTCCATGGTTTCTTCCAGATATTTTTCACAAACAAGATAGATCCTATTGTTCTTCGCCCCAACCTTTTGGAAATTTTTTTATGCCATTCATTTAAGCCTCAGTTATTTTTTCCACCATATACCGGCCCACTTGTTTTTTTTAAACTTAAATAACAGTCCACAGCAGAAATAGTCTCATTAACAGTGTGCAATCTCCTTCCATGGAAACTCCAGCTATGCAAAATCGTAGGGCTGGAATGCCTAACGACTTACCAAGTAAAGCTCTTTCCAGACGTAACAGAGGTATTTTTTTTGAAAAATGTGATCGCGATTTGCATTTGTCAGAAGCAAAGGCAAGTTACTATAGTCAGTTGTGATCAAGGGAACAGTTCCTTTGCAGACTTGTTGCTGAACTTTATGTTGATAACATCCAGTGAGTTCTATCAGCCAATGCTGGTCGTGTGCTTTTGATTCCACAAATGAAAGTGAAGAAGAAAACAATGGTCCCAGGAATTGTTCCAAGAAAAGAGAAAGGTGCAACACCAACGTTTAAAACATTTCCCCTTCCAAAAATGCTGACATTATGAATCTGTGAAAGGATGACAGTGAGAATTCAGTCAGTCACAGTCCAAATCAGGAATCCTTAACTCTAATGCAGCACCTTTACGTTCTCATGTCTGCATGACTCCCAATTTTTATGTAAATTTTGTTAGAATGTCAGTGAGCTCTTGCTATTATTTATTCTACTTTTTTTATACAACAGCTATTTTCCCATTAAACCTTCCCCATTCTGAATTATCAAGGAACAATTAGCACATTAAGAATTTTACGAAATCTTCATGAAACTGGCGGTGAGGTAGAATTTATTTTTCCCAAATGTAATAGTGTAGCCCTTACCTCTACACTCGTATCGGAGATCAGAAAAGTAAACCATTTCTTGAGAGAAGACGAAGAGACCCAATCGTCCACCAGCATAAGTCTTGTCATAGATGGCCCCAGAGTCAGCCATGATCTTTCTCCCTTCATACATTACGACTCTGTAGTAGGAAGAACAAAGATTTATGCTGTCAGAATACTTAACTGTTCACAGTCCAAAGCAACTTAATCTGCAGTTTATTGTGATTCAATACTCCAACTGTTCTCAACAATTTATAAATATTTTCTAATCACTCTGTTCAGAGAAGTTATTACACACTTCTGGTGCAGGTAGGTCTTGAACCTGGGACTTCTGCCTCACAGAGATAGGCGCACTACCACTATGCCTTAAGAGCCCTTTTTAGAAGAGGATAGTTTTGATCCATTGACTTCCGAGTTACTAGCCCAGCATGCTCTTACTCATCTACGCTAATCACATTTTTCCAGCACATGGCTCATATCCTTATGTTATGGCACTTCCAAATACTAGTTCTTAAATAACTTTAGGATTCTCGCATCTATTGCCTTTTAGGCAGTGACTTCCAGATACCCACAACACGTTGGGTAAAAGAAACTTTTCCTCAAATCCCATCTAAATCTCTTTGCCTTAAACCTGTGCCATCTTTTTATTTGCCCCCTAATAAGGGGAAAGGTATCTCTCTATCTACATTGTCCATGGCCCTTAGAACTTTGAAACAGATCCCCTCAGCCTTTCTACTCTCAGGAAAATAACCCCGCCTTTTATAGTCTCTCTTCCAAACTCAGTCCCTCCAACTCAGGCAGATCTCTTTTGCACAGTCGTGCAATCACATCCTTCCTATAGTGTGGGGACTGAACAGCACAGTATCCAGCTGTCGCCCAGCTAACATTATATATAGCTCCACCATAACCTCCTTGCTCTTGCCAGTAATGCATTAGAGTCACAAAGTACACATTGAGCTAGTTACCTGATGAATCCAGTCTTGGGTCTGTGGGTTAACTGCCATCTGTAAGCAGCCCTGTCCTTCCAACCAATGTTACGTGGATCATGCCACAATGTTTGAACCTAACAGATGAAAATAATAAATGAACAATTAAATGTTGAGTTAGAATTGCACAATACAACCAGCTGGTTTTACAGTAGTTTATTTGTACTATTTGTGTACAGATTTAATATTTAAGAACAAAAAGGTAGCAATCTGTTTATGGTAACGGGAAAAAGGTAGGAAAGTGGAGTTGAGGGTTATCACATCAGCTGTGGTCTCTGAATGGCACAGCATATTTAATGGGCTGAATTGCCTACTTGTGCTCCTGTGTCCTTTGGTCTCACTGTCTATTTAGGACATTCCCAAATGCAAATATCAATGCATTTTAAAAGTCATCCTGTGCTTGCTTAATCAGTATCTAGAATTATAGGAAATATAGCACATTTGGGAAAAAAAGATGACTTGAGGAAAATATCTCTGCTTAAAACAAATTTGGATTCATAACTCAAGACAAGTCTAGATTTGATCTCAACCAATTCATAAGAGTTTGGTTGCTATGATTAGTTGACAGCTTCACAATCATTATGTCCTGGCAGAGTATGAGAATAGGAGAAAGAAGTTTTACTTTTTTTAGCCTCGTTATTCCTCAGAAAACATTTCTCTATTCAGGTAAAACTAATGTATTCTATTATCACAGACACTCCATAAATGGATTGATCCTTGTCTTTTTTTTCCCTATAGTATTACAGTTCCCTGCTTCAGTTTCAAAATGGAACTGTTGTTGATTTTCCTAACAGACTTACTATAAGCTGTATACATGATTTGGACCCAATATAGCTACAATTTCTGTAAGGTGTAGCGTAAAACATGCACTTTGTCCCAGTATAAAACTTGTAGTTTGTGCAGGAAGTTCTTGTACCTGTCCTTCTGTATTGCCAGTGTGCCAGAGTGCATTACGCAAGTGCTCTCCTGGCCCAGTTGTAGAGTTCACCACTTTGATAGAGAGTCCAGCATAGCCCTGTGCTCTGGTTGGTGTATCAAGCCAATAGGTCTGTGTGATCTGCTTCCACATTACCACATAGAAGCGACTGCTGGACTGGTATCCAAATACAAATCCAGCATAGTCATCATCTCGTTCAGTATTTATGAAGAAAGTACCACTAAAGTCCACAGCATTGAATTCATCATATCCTATTCACAAAGTAAAGAAAATGTTAATGACCCATTTAATAAATCATTTTCATGAGTGATCAACAGTGATTTGAATGGAATGAACTACATTCATATTGTATAAAGGATGGTTATGTTCAGTCAGGAACATACACTTTGAATGACCTCTGAATTAATATTGCATACAATCTTGCTGCTATTTTAATCACTTTCCAATGTTAGTCATCTACATCAGGAAAGTGAATACAGGGTAAGACTAATGTACACTTTTATAGGTAGATTTTACTTGTGTTTAATGGAGGCTGCTAGAAAAGCTAAGTACTGATAAAACAGCAGTACAAAGTTTCATAGTGGGACTGTTAAACACTAGCCATTACAGTCTTCAACAGACATGAGTTAGAGATTTGACTGGTGCTACAAATAGCTAGGTAAAAATAATGGCAGTGCAATCTCTGCCTCTTTTGAACTGTGGTCCTATGTCACCCAAGTAAGTTGGCTGATTGCAATTCTTAACACGTGTTTTCAGAAATTTTGTGACATGGGGGGAGGGATGGAGAGGGGTTCTCAGCTGCACGTTTTGAAACTTAAAGCCTACCAAGACACTAAAATACCAAGCAGCCCATCTGAAAAAGGATGTTTAAATATGCAAAGATGCACCCTTTGCCAATTGGCTGACAAAGATTTCAAAGGGTAGCTACAAAAAAATCAGTGGTGTTTTTTGCCTTGCAAAGTCCATCTGTCTGTAACAAGTAGTGAATGCCCAAGTGCAGTCCTTTAAAAGGAAAGCCCAGCTAAATTTTTGCTTTTAATTTTGTGGAATTCGGAGTGCACTAGGAAAAAAAAAATTGAGCCTGCTATTCATGCTTTTAGAGGGTTTCCCTCATACTTGATCTCATGCCCTCCTCCCCACAACATGACCTACCAACGAACTCAGAACTGTTTGATTTTTAAGAACTACACTGGGCATCCAGTTAGCAGCTGGAATGTGCCAATGGCATTTAAATGAAGCCCAAAGCAGAGTTTGTCTTTCTTCTTGGACTGGGACAGTTCATTAGGTACTGGCGTAACACTGGCAACTTTGCACTTATTCTAGCTACAGGTTAAATCAGAGAATTCAGATATAATCTAAATCCACTCACCTACAGCAATGCCAGGATCACAATTAACAGTCTGTACCAACTCTTTGCCTTTATGTCTGACTACCCAGTTGGGGTCAATTTGGGATGTTCCCTTGGGATCCAGTGGTACCATTTGGAATTTGCGGAAGTCAGTCTCAGTGATTTCAAAGTTTTCAGGACAAACATCATAGATGTCCAGAATACTGTCTCCATCAAAATCATCCTTGCAAGCATCACCTCGGCCATCACCTGAACAAGAGAAAAGTGATGTTCTTCAATTGAAGTATTCTCAAACATTTTACTAAGTATATTTCTGTTGTTATTTGGTTCAAGTTTCTAGTAAAAAGCTATTAAATCACATTAAGAGAATTCTTATTTTCTTACCATCAGAATCAGTTTGGTTAGGATTGGCTTTCAACCTACAATTGTCCTTCTCATCGGGAATACCATCATTATCATCATCATGATCACAGGCATCACCCTTTCCATCCTTGTCGTGATCTGCCTGGTTAGCATTGGGGATGTAGGGGCAGTTATCCAGGTTATTCTGGTGACCATCTTCATCAATATCCTGGTTATTATCACATTTATCTCCTACAAGGTCAGAGTCTGAGTCAGTCTGAAATTAAATAAACATACATTAGTCCATGTTCTGGAGCAGTGTTTAGAATAGTCATTTGTAATGTCAGTCAAGATAAGGTGAAATAAGTTCCTTTTTAAAAGTTCAAATTGAATTCATGGAGCAGCACACTATACCAATACAATGTTGTGATCTTGCTGCAACACATATGCAACTGGATGTATAAAGTCTGGGTAAAATAGAATAACTACTGACTGTACAAGCTGGTGTTGCTATTCATTTAGAATTACATTGACTGGAGCCCATTAGATTGAGTCTTTTGTACTACTTACGTTCCTAGCAAATAAGGTTTACAGCAAAAGTCAAAACGTCAACACTCCTTGTTTAATGATTTGTATTATATAAGAGATGTTGATTACAGTGCAATTATTTACTTCTTTTGGTTAGTTTCAGTGGAATGAAGCAGTAAATTCTGGATTATTATGGTGTGCCAGGATAATACAAACTTCACTCGAAAGCTTTGTCTCACGTTCACTTCAGTCTGAGTGGCATTCTTGCTAACAGGCTGTTATTTGTAGGTAAAACTCTGTTCACAGACTATTGCCATCCTTACCAGAATAACCTTAACTGCCATGAAAGCAACACAATTTCATAACAACTAAGCTTCTATTGAGAGGGTCATGCAATTTTTAAAAAAATCTTAAACACTTCAACACAAAATGTGGAAGTAGTAGTTTCCGTGGGATGTGGTGAAGATGTAATTAATTGGCACGTAAAAGCTAAATAATTTAAAGTTCAGGTTTGTATTGGTTCCATGGATGCAATCCAAATCCCTCCAGACAGAGATTGACATTACATTACAACTTAATTTTATATTCTCAGGGGCAGGATTCACTCTCATCAAGAACCTTATTGCCATGTTTATCACTGTTCACTCTCAGACAGAATCCAAATTAACCAAAACAGGGAGGACTACAATCATCCTTACAAACCAAAGAAGCTAAATTAGAGGAATTTAGTTAGTACATTTTAATTGGCAAAGCATGTTGACTGAAAACCACAATTTCATACTTGTGAATAATTTTACTTCAGATTATTTAGACATTTAGATTATGGATAGAAATTATTAACCATATCTCTGCAAATTTCAAATATTAATTTCTACCATTGGTCCAGGCCTTTCTAAGATATGGAAAAAATCTTGATTTTAAAAGAATCTAATTTTACACTGGCATTTTTGCTGGTGGCTATTAATTAAAAATTCAGTAAGACTTACTTGTTCTGGATTGTGTTCTAACGGACAATTATCACACTGATCACCAACACCATCTAAATCTGTATCCCTCTGGTCAACATTGTACACATGTGGGCAGTTGTCCTTCTCATTCAGAATGCCTAGAAAGCAAAAACATTTGTAGCAATATTTTTCAGAAATGTGGAACTTTGAATAAACCTCCTGTATTGTTAAAATAAAACATCTTGCCAGAACATCTGAGCTTTGCATTGGCACATTAATTTGAGTTTAATAAGATTATGAGACTAGAGAGATTGGAAGTGTTCTCCTTAGAACAGAGGGTAAGGAGAGATTTAGCATTCATTAGTAGCGTAAGGAATTCTGATCGATCAAAAAGAGATGGTTTTCACTAGTCGGACGCTGAAATAAGTAAAGAATGCAGATTTATAAAAGAATTAGGGAAATGAGGTTGTTTTCGCACATCAAGTTGTCATCTAGATTACCCAAAAGGCTGGTCATAGCAAATTAGTAACTTCAAAGTGGAATGGAATAAATGAAAACTTTAGAGCCATGGGCAAAGAGCAGTTGCATGGGACTAACTGAACAACTCTTTCAGCACAAACGTGTGCCACTTTCCTAATTATGATTCCAATCCTTTATTGCCAATGTATTGCACCCCATTCTGGATTTTATGCATTATGGATGAATTGAAGGTGTTGGAGGGATTGCAAAACGAGATTTACAAGAATGTTTCCAGGGAGTGGAACTTGGAGAAGAGAAGGCTCAGAAAAGATTTGATAGAGACAATTAAAATTGAGAGATCTGGACAGAACAGATGAAGAGGAGCTGTTCTTACTTGTGAAAGAAAATGGAGAATGAGAGTACAGATTTAAAGTAACTGGCAAAAGAAGTGAAAGCAACAGAAGAAATAACTACTTCCTATGTGAAAAAAATGTTAAGATCTGGAATGCACTACCAGAGAGAGTGGTGGAGGCAAGTTCAATTAAACAATCCAAAAGCAAACTGGATAGTTATCTGAAGGGGAAGAATGTGCTGGGCTATGAGAAGGTGATAGAATGGCACTTGGTAAACTGCTAATTTGGAGAACTGTCACAGTCAGGAAGGACTCATGCCTTTAATGCAGTGTGTCGAAATATGATAACTTAATCTTTAACTGGTAAATAAAGAATTCTTACCATCTCCATCAATATCAATGGCACAGGCATCTCCCTCTCCATTTGCATCAGTGTCTGTCTGGTCAGGGTTATGGTCGTAGGGGCAGTTGTCACAGCGATCTCCAACATCATCCCGATCATAGTCATATTGACGAGGATTAAACAGGAATGCGCAATTGTCCTGCAGAATAAGTTGATGGATGAAATTAGATGGAAATACAAGTTTTAAATAATATGAAAGAAAGGACGATGTTCACTTAAAAGTTTTGAATTGAACTGTAATTTGAATGAATGTTCTGAAAGTCTCCGATTATTCAGCTAAAGCTTAGACAGTGGTTATGGACATGTCAGTGTCAAATGCTGAAGCAGAGTTTCAAAAATTAGTGTTTGATTGCCGAAGCACTTCTGTCTCTCAAACTCTTTATGTACATGTGGGTATGAAAACACAAAGGGTCAAGTCAGAAGAAAGCTTCCTTTGAATGATGTTTCACTCTGCAAGTCGGTTTCTCAGATACCTGAGAGAAGACCCAGACAGTTTTGGCAGCTGCGTGCTATGTGTACAGGTTGCATAACTCCCAATGAATCTCGCCTTCATTCTGCAGCAGCAATGTTTTTTCTCCCTCTGAATGAATGTCATAGGTTGGATTGTGCTTTTTGTTAGCACAGTCTATACTCGCAGAATGGCAGAAGGGTAGAATATCTTTCTCTCACAACTTACCCTCTCATCTGGAATGCCATCATTATCATCATCATTATCACAGGCATCACCAACTCCATCCTTATCGTGATCTTCTTGTCCAGAATTGGGGAGTGATGGACAATTGTCCTGTAAATCAAGAAGGATTGGTATTGTAGCTATGCATTATAACACTGTTCAAAGACCTGTCAGTTCATTTACATGCAAAGAAGCTGCTCTACGGAATTGTGCTTTAAGACCTCTCTTTGATTCGACTTTAAAAGCCCTTGTCTAACAAAAAATATTAGGTTGAACACATCTGAGGAGAAGGCTGTTTTCACTAATGTTCACTCAGTCTAACAGAAATTTCTTCTACAATCCACACCCTGTCTTTTTCTTGTCATAATACAGATTTATTACACCAAAAACTGACAAGTTAATTCCAAATGCGATAGTTTACTACTCAACTTTCTGTTTGTAGTGCATGTTCAATACATCAGTGCTATTTGTCCTGAGGGTATAAAAATGTTGCCTTTCAAGTAAAAGGCTCTGTGTTAAATGACACCAACTCTGTTTTAACTAAAGCACTACACTTAAGCTGAGTCTGTGTTTGCTGGGTAATGAAGCTGTGATGGTAAGAAACGGATAGACAGCTCCTAATTTGGAAGCAATGAGAGGTTACCTTTTTACAGTGGTAAGTAGCATTGATCACACAGGTGAGATCTTTATTTGGCCAACCGTCCAAGTCAGTATCCTCTCCACAGATGATGCCATTGCCAGCAAAACCAGGCCTGCATTCACAACGGAACATCTGGTCACTGAAGATACCAAGGTAAATGCATCTGGCATGCTTGTTGCAATTGTGTGTGCCATCTTTGCAGGGGTTACGTGGCTCACAGACCTATCAAAAAGAAAATTAGGATCATTTAAATTTCTTGTAAACTTAAGTTATAGTTTTAATATTCAATATTTTAGGCAACATCCCACCTTTCAGATAGATATAATTTTCCAATGCAACTTTCCTTACGCTAATTAATTGCAGTTACTTACTTTAGAAACAAAACACTAAAATTTCTTCTTTCATGGGATGTGGACATTGCTATCAAATTAAAACTGAGACTTACCTTTTCAATTCCAGAACCTACTAAGCAAATTTAAATTCTACAAGCTGTGATTCAAATTCACATCCTTTGAGAATTAACCTGGTGCAGTAGATTACTAGTCCAGTGACATTATCCCTAATTCACCATCTCCCCACAGCAATTAATTTAATGTCCCCTCTGAAAGGAAACATCTGTCAGACAGTGCTCTCTCAGAACTGTACTGGACTGTTAGTTTTGCTGATTGTGCTCATGCCCTGGAGTGGAACATGAACTAAGACATGTCTAATTCAGAGGTAAAAGTACCATATAATAATCTCCAGCTGTTATCCGAAGTGTGAGCGAGTTAATGACTTAACCTCACCTGCTTATTCTTTGTAGCCTCCTCAATGCCTCTGCCAAACGGTTGATTGCCAGTGTATCGCAGTGGGCAGGGCAGACAATTGTAACCTGGTTCAGTGTTTTCACACCTTTGCTCCCCATTGACTTGAAAACAGGTATCAGGCACTTCTGAGCACTGCAAGAGATTTTTAAAAGAATGAAATGAGGTACAGAACTAGAATTTACAATATATCAAAACATACCATGAATTTCATAGGGCAGTACCTCATTGATGTCCTCGCAATGAATACCATCTCCTCTGTAACCATGAGGGCAGGGACCACACGTCCAGGAGCCATCTGGAAAGCTCGTACACTTGCTTTGAGCAAAGCATGGATTTGATAAACATCCATCTGTAATGCAGATGATTTGTGCTGATTAAAATGTTGTAAGATATACACTACAGGCAAAAAAATGAAAAGCATTGCTTGATTATAATTGTTGTTGAAGTGAAGACACCATGAAAACAGTTCAGTTTACCAATTGGGCACTCCAGTTTGTTGCATAGCTGAGTCTCCCGGGATTCTCCCACACAATTTTTGCCTTCATATTCCGGTGCTGGACTGTCACAAAGACGTGTGCGTTTCTGAATTCCTCCTCCACAGGTGACGGAACAAGAGTTCCATGGTGACCAAACACCCCAGTTCCCATCAACTGAAAAATGGAATGATATGCTTTGAGTATTTTGCACCAGACATGCTTTACAATTGCTGTGTTTTCAGTGACTGTTAGGAATATAACTTCAGAATTAATGAGGTATGTGAAACATCCTGCGTCCCAAACAAATACTCACTTGGGCATGGGACTTGTTCACACTTCTCAGTTTCCCGCTTCGGTCCCTCACACTCTTTGCCACCCATTTGTGGCATTGGGGAGTTACACAGGCGGATGCGAGTGATCACTCCAGCTCCACAGCTCACTGAGCATGACGACCAAGGGGACCAATAACTCCAACCACCATCTTGTTTGACTGAAACAAAGTAACAAGGTAAACATTAGGAATCATTGTTTTGTTGAACATTGGAGAAGTAGGCTACTCTCTTTTAAATAGTTCAGTGTAAATGGACAAACTTCAAGAATTAAACCAACATTAAGTAGTTGCAGGTTAAGGAAGCTTGGATGTGTGTCACTGATGCTGCAGTATTTTTATTGGTTTTGGCCACATTTTATTCCATCTGTCTTCAAATAGTTGGCATTTTGTACTTCCTTTCTCAATGTCCCTGGACTGGTTCAACTTGGGTTCATGCTTGTGTGAAATGGAAGAAATGTACCTACAAGGACATGTGTGCTGGTATGTAAAACTAAAAGGACTACTTTATTACCTTGAGACACACAATCAATATAATAGTGGATGGGGTATAAAACTCACATCTCTTGTCACATTCTTCTAAATGACAGCTTCGAGTCTGAACAGAGGTCCCATGACAGTCACTATTAATCCGATCGCAGGAGCGGCCTCGCTGCTGGGTTCCAATTCCACAGGTGACAGAACAATGTGTCCATTCAGACCAGGGAGACCAGCCAGCCTCAGATTCATTTGGAATTGCTGTTAAAAAAAACCAAGCACATGTCAACAACATTCTCAAAATAAGAGAGGTTTATTGCACCTTGCACTATGGAATGTCCTCAGACAATGAAAGAAATGTAAACTAACCAAACTACAAAGTCTGTACATGTTTTCTGTTTTCTCAAAATGCACTTGCTCTTGGCAGCTGCCTACACTCTAGGTCAAATGTGCGATCATTTTTAATGCTTGCCTAGACTTTCAACCTTTATTGTCCTCATACTGAGATAAAAGACAAAACCACATCAAAGGATCAAATGACTGACAATCTCTTATCACCTTGGCTGTAAGGGATCATCCAGATTTAGTATGGCTATGAAAGATGTATTACTATTCCAGAAACACTCGTTATTTTGAACCATAGCAAGCTTCTATACTTGATTTCCAATTCTATTTCTAATAGATGCCACTATTACCCTACTAACAAGCCCCCTTACTAACAAGCCCTGACCCTCTCAGTTTTGAGAGGTCAGAATAACTTTCAAGCCTCAAGTGGGCTTTCCAGCGGAAAAATATATTAGTCTATCAAGGCAACATTATTCAAATAGTTTGCGATCAGTGGAGCTTTTCCCTGTAGCACACACTTTCTTCCCCCCACCCCAATGCCATACCTCTTCAATTATGCATTTAAGAACAGAGATTAGTTTCACCAGGACGTACATGGACAGCGGGCACAGCACTCCCCATCTGGGACTACAGCATCAGCACATGACACAGTAGGGCAGGAAATCCTCTGGCAGAAGGTGACTGATGACTGGAAAAAGGGTAAGAAAAGAAACAGTGATCAAGAAACTTTTGGAAGAGGACAAGTTTTTAAACATATGCCTGGCAACAACACCACCTGCCAACTGCACTGGCAAAAGCAAAATAACAGCAGTTGATTAAAATCCATTTTTATTTTTCCAGTCCTGGGTTTGTTGGTTCTAGCCTGCAGCTAGAAAGGGATGGAGACTGAATAATGTCATGTGTTGGTGAGGACCCAGAAAACCCATATTGCTCTAGGAACTGCAGTGGAAGTATTTTCAGCATCTGGGAGTGCAGAATTTGATAACAGACTGCTCAAAGCATGCTTCGGTTGAAATATTATGTGCCCATCCCACATATTTTGCTGATTTACATCATTATTGGGCAACATACAGGAACCTTTCAATTATCTGCAAATTTACTCCCTGATAGAATTACAAAGATTGTGGCTTTCATATTTCTCTTTTGGAAAAAGCTTTTAACATAGTTCCAAACAGTCAGTTTCTTTAAATTTGGTCCAGTTTATGTTTGGCACAGGTTCTTCCCCTTGGAAATATTGCCCAACACAGCGTTTCCCTCAGATATTCAAAACCACTCAAAAGCTAACAATAGTCTGCTCAGTACACACAGACAGCCCTTAGACCTGTGGTTATTCATATTCTTTTTAACAGTTTTGGCAGCATTGGCAGTAGTTCCAGCTACTAAGTTGGAGCAACAATTGACTACTGCTAGACCAGGGATTTCACTCTGAATGCAAGTAATGCAACTTCCAGTGTTTATAACAATGCAAAAAATCTTTGCTAAAAGTTGTTTGTTTTGTTTTGAAAAGCATGTTTTGTATTGCAGTTTTACCTGACAAGTGCAGTCTGTGCAGTTGTCCACTTTCCATTGATCTTTGTCTTTGTAGGTCATGCCATTGTGAAAACATCCTCCTATCTGTTTGATTCCAATCCTTTTGGCAATTAATTCATTTTCTGCAGTCTGGAGGAGAAGGCAGTGACAGGTCATTACAGCCCATGCAGATGTGACTAAAGTACAAAAGTTGATTCCTGTAGTTTCCTTACCACTTTTTGGACATTATTAACCAGCTGGGTGACCATTGTCCTGAGAGCTTGCAGTTCAGAGAACATGTTGGACAGTTCCTCGCAGGAGATGCCGCAGACTGTCTGAAGATCTTTGGGTTTGTGACCGTAAAAATTGGTCCTGATGGCTGGGCTTTCAGAGCCCCTGATTGGTAAAGGAAGAATTCCTGGAGCAGCTGCAAAAAAACATAATACATGAGGGCCAGCAATCAATGCAACACATTCCAAGCTGTTTCTGCCCCAAGATCAGTTGATAAGTCCATGGGATAACAGTTTGTATTTGCATCTATGGGCAGGGGGGTGAGTCTAAGAAGAGGTTTTAAGAGCAAAGTCTGGCATGAGATGCATTCAGCAATTGCCTCCACCCAGAAAAACGTGTGTCTCATTCCAGCTTTTAGAGTTGGTGTTGCTGGATCAGTCCTAAACCAATCCCAGCCTCCCACCGCACCCACGCCCCGTCAAAAACACACACACGGGAAAGGGCTTATATTGCGTGAATACGATAATGCCTGGCTAAGAGTTTGGGACAACTTTTGGGTCTCACTGACTTCGCTGCTAATACTCGGGGCGAGGCAGTGTGGCTGGTCTAGCGGATGGCGCTTGTTGAGGAGTGATTCCCCTGGACAAGATCCCGTGTGCGATACTTACTGTTGTAGCAGCCCTTGTTCATCAGAATGGTTTCCAAGTTGGTCCCAAAAACAAAGCGCACGTTCTGCAGTACTCCCTGTGTTACAGAGAAGGAAGAAACACAATTGGAGCCACTTTAAAAAAAAATATTCTTCTGGACTGCACTCTTGTCACTTGATGTCGGTAAACGCGAGAGCTCCCGCTACACTTAATGCTATCTGAGTTAACCTCTCTGTTCCCAATTCATTTTAAAGTAGGCAGATGTTTACAGACTAGTCGGCGCGTTGTCTGTAGTTTCTTTAACGCGCGCAGAGTTATTGAGACTCAGTCCCTGGTGTGTGTGTGTGTGTGCGTGCCTGGGTCCTCTCACCTGGAAGTTGTTCCGGAGACCCGGTCCGCCTTTGGCTAGCCTCAGGCTGTAGTCACCAGGCTTCAGCACTTTGTGAATGGCCGCCTCTAGCTCCACGCCATTGACCTTCTCACAGCCCACATAGAGCGTGGCCACGTCCTCCTGCACGAACAGGGTGAGGTTTTTCCAGCGGGCATTGGCCAGGTGGGCATCGGTGATGGACACCATGCTCTGTTTGCCCTCGATGGTGATGGTCAGGTCGAGAGTGTTCGCCTTGCCGTTGGACAGGATCTCGAAGATGCGTGTCCCCTGCAGCGTGTCGATGGCCACCAAGGTGCCCCGGCTTTTCTTCATCTGGCGCAGGGTGGCGAGGAAGATGAAGCCCTTCTCCTGCTGAATGTGGTCGATCAGCTCACTGAAGCTGTTCTCTGAAGCCGGGGCAATGAGGTCAGGGTTCAGGATCCTGTAAGCCGGGCTGCTCGCCTCCGGCCCCTTTACCATATGCACCCCTACATTTTTGCGAGTCAGGCCAGTGATGTCGAACAGATCAAAGACACCATCCACTCCGGCGTCTGTCCGGGACAGGAGAGAGAGGGAGGGAGAGAGAAAGGGCACAGACTTAACGCGCATAATTACTGTTTAAAACAAGGCATTTGCAACAGGAGGAGTGCGCCCACAACCGCGGAATAAGTGCACACACACACAACTCACCTTGGATTTGCTTGGGCGAACAAGCAACAATCATTAAAAGTAGAAAGAGTCCTTGCAGTGGCTTCATTTCAGTGAAGGAACTCCCTCAGAACCTGGCATATATAAAAAAAAGGAGGGAAAATCTATTTTGTTGTTGCTGCACAGAATTTCCAACAATACAATTAATCAAACTGGTGTGTTACTGTAATCGGGACAGAGAAGTACACTCGTTCACTGACCAGTAGTGAAGTACTTTCAATCTTCAAACGAGCAGTGCAGACAAGAATAGCTCCCCGTAAGACAGACGCTGGCAGGGACCAAATCCGAAATGTACAGAGTCCTTCTACAAGATCTGGCTTCTCAAAGACTCGAAACTTGTACTTTTTTTCCCAAAAGAATTCTCTCTTCTCTTTCCCCCTCCAAGTCTTTGACTAAGAAGCTGCCCCCTGCAGCTGTGGGTGCCCGAGATCGATACTACTGTGAGACTGGAGCACGGCTGCTTTAAATACCCTCTCACATTCCTCACAGTCAGTCTCTGCCAATCACTGGCTGCCTGGGAGGAAGCGGGCTTGTGTTTATTCAGTTACCTCACAACAAGAGGGATACAGTTCCGAAGCAGCCAGACCGCAGCGAGGAAAGTAATTAGGCGGATGCCAGTGGAGCCGAGCCAAGAATACTCAAAGAGTATTACCGAGAGGTGCTGGGGTTCTGGCCAGACTCACCCACCCCCGACATCCCGTCCGTGGGCCCAGATTTTGTCGCTCTAACCCAGACGGTCCTGTACCATGCATTCCCTTCCCAGACACACACCTTTATTGAGCAAAATGTAACAAGCACGTGTCGAAACATACTTTTAAGTCTCCCTACTATAGGAATGTGATGGTGTGGTTTAAGAAAGTGATTTTTTTTTCAATGAAAAGACGTGTTTCGAATAAATGAACGACCTGTACTATCATTCCACGAATTGTGAGCGGATGGTATGTTGCGTTGCAGTGTTTCCGAGCTGTCCTCCGATTTCCCCACTAGGGGGAAGTGTGTCGTTTCATTTGCCGACCAGCAAATGTCTTGCGACTCTTGGTTCACCTCAAGACAGACAGTTCGAAAGCCCATTTCACACCGATACGGTAGTCCAAACTGCAATCGATCAGTCTCGCAGCAGATCTCGCCTTCCGAATGCATATGCTTGACATATTTCAGCAGTGCAAACGGAAACATACAACATCTTTCGATTTCATGCCATACTAAAGTATCAGATTATATTCGTTACTCTTCTTAATGATAAAGCAACTTTATAATGATTGTAACTAAATTATATTTCCAGCAAATGTTTAAAAAGTTGTGGTATTCACTAGAATAGGACAAAAGATGTCTTTTTAAAAAAAATTGTATGTTTTCCAATAGACATTTACGTCATTGGAGAAAATTCTGATCCTGGAAATAGTTTTTGACGTCGGTGCATTTTTTTTTGCTTAGCTCTTACAATAGAGGAATTCTGAGGATATTAGCTTCATTGAGATTTCCTGGGACAGCAGCAATACACGTTTCACTCTCTGTATCTTTGGCCCATGGCTTACTCTCACCTTCCAAATCTTGCGCACAGACTAATATGGCAACAACGCAATTTCTTCCTTTGTCAACTGGCCACATGTAATTAAGGTTTCACTAAATATCAGCACTAGTGTCAATCAGCCAAAGACGGGTAAACCAACAACGCAATAATATTTCCCAAATTTGCTTTGCAGTTTTTGCAAGTATTCTTGTCCTACTTGACCTTGTCAAGTGGTTAAACATCTCAGTTGAATCTCGAGGTTTCCCTTTCAAACCCAGTGTGTGATTTCAAATAAACCTGTTGGACTCTAACCTTCAGCAGTGCGACTTCTGGCTTTGCCCACGCAGTCCAACACGAGCACTTCCACATCAGAGCCCAGTGTTTGTAGGAGACATGAGGGTGGGCAATGGCAAAGCACATTGGGTTTTAAAACTCTTTTCTGGTCGGATGTATATTCCATACGATTTCTGACCAGGGCTGAGGTCTATGTTCAATGAAAGCAAAATACTGTAGTTTTTTTTATTTCAAAAATATACTTTATTCATAAAATAATTTGATGGTCTGTACAGTTGGTCATGCCATACATATGTAAACGTGTACATACAGAGATCAGAATTTATCATTTTTTATACAGGTCTGTACATTTTTCAATCATATGCCCATATAATTAGCTGAGGCGTCAGCAGAGCCCAAATGACTGCATGGGCCCCCTGTTCTTCGTTCGGCAGGCAGACTTTACACAGTGGTCTTTCCTCACTGCGCCTTGGCGGCAGCTGCCCCAAGCTTCAGCGCGTCCCTCAACACGTAGTCCTGGACCTTGGAATGTGCCAGTCTGCAACACTCAGTCGGGGTCAACTCCTTCAGCTGGAAGATCAGCAGGTTTCGGACCACCCAGAGAGCGTCCTTCACCGAGTTGATGATCCTCCAGGCACAGTTGATGTTCGTCTCGGTGTGCGTCCCGGGGAACAAACCGTAGAGCACGGAGTCCCGCGTCACGGCATTG
>NC_057719.1:65033865-65162550 GCF_004010195.1 Chiloscyllium plagiosum
TCGTAGAAACACATCGCGTAGCCGATTTGATGCTACGCACATTGATGCTGGCAATTTTTAACCCCATTTTAACAGTTTACAAGGTTGACACTGTCCATTTGCTGCTTGTCTTGCCCCTCCCAGGGCTGAGGTAGCTGTCCGGCTCCACACTGAAGCCATTTCCCCGCTCTGGTGTCTTCGGGTCGGGCCCAGGGTCCGCATAGTCCAGTTCTCCATCTGACAGCGGGGCTGTCACAGGACCGCTGCTCCCAGTTACCTGGAGCTGTGGGCCGGTGGGTACCTCTTGGTTCTCACCGGGTGGGGGGAGGCCTTTACCCATCCCCTCAGAGGGATCATCTTTTCCTGCTTGGGCGGTGTTGCCCTCCTTTTTCTCTGCGGCGCTCTGTCTCTTCCTCTGGTGACGACCCTCCTTGCGCCCGTCCTCACCGTCGGAAGAGCTGCCTGTATCCTCGCCGTGTAGGTGTCGCTTCCCCCTTCGCTGGGTGGCTTTGGGAGGTTTCCTCTTCCTGCTTTTGACAGTAATCCAATCCTCTGCCTCCTTTGATCCCTCCTCTTCCATTTCCTCCGTCTGTCTTGAAGGAGCTTGGATCGGCTGCTGCACCCTCCCCACTGTCTACCGTCTGCTCCGCTACAGCCTGCCCTTCCTTCTGGTTGCCTCCAGACACTGTTCCCGTGCTGGTTTGTGGTACCTTGCTGGTCTTAGGCGGTCCACGGCTCGTGTTGCCACCTCCGGCCATCTGTGCGTAGGTGGCGGCCCCTCGTCTTGGGCAGGCCTTGTACATGTGGCCCGCCTCTCCGCACAGATTAGAGTTCTTGGCCTCCTTACATTCCTTGGTCGGGTGGCCTTCCTGCTTGCAGTTTCGGCAGACGGTCACCTTACAATCCGCCGCCATGTGGCCTGACCTCCCGCAGGTTCGGCACACTTTTGGCTGCCCTGCGTACGTCTGCTTCCTCCGATGGCAAGGCTGGAGGGTGGGTGGAGGATGTTCCCACTGGCATCGACCCTCAGGGTTACCCTGACCTGTCATTTGCTGGTCCAGATCCCGAAAGGATCGACCACATCGGTACTCTCTCCCTCGACCTGGACGTATCTTCTCAAGAAGGTCAGGACATCTGCTGCTGGGACGTGAGGGTTTACATCTGGATTGTTACAACCCGACTCCTCTGCGCAGGAAGCATACACAACGGGACCGCCGACAAGATGGAGAACAGAGGTTCCCCTTCCTTCTCCTTGAAGACCTCCAGGAGCTGCTCGCAATTCTTCGCGCTCCTGAAGGTCACATCGAAATAGCCTGCCGCAGGGAAATCCTGCAGGCAGTACACGTCCGCTGCTTCGAACCCGCAGCACTCCAGCAAAATCTTCTTCACGATCACCGTCCGATCGACGGGTGTGCGCTCCTCCACCTTCTTCACAGTCACCCTGACAATGTTGGAGCAAGAAGGACAATGTTGGAGCATTTAAATTTTTTTTTAAATTTCAAAAATATACTTTATTCATAAATATTTCATCTATACAATTGGACATGTCATCCTTCTGTAAACATTCCATTTCTTTGCATATCGAAACAGGATAATCATTCCTATTCACAGGTTGGTGCGATTACATTGAGCTGAGGCGCCAGTGGAGCCCAAATGACTGCGTGGCCCCCTGTTCTTCTTAGGCAGGCAGATGTTACACGGTGGTCTTTCCCCACCGCGCCTTGGCGGCAGCTGCCCCAAGCTTCAGCACGTCCCTCAACACGTAGTCCTGGACCTTGGAATGTGCCAGTCTGCAACACTCAGTCGGGGTCAACTCCTTCAGCTGGAAGATCAACAGGTTTCGGACCACCCAGAGAGCGTCCTTCACCGAGTTGATGATCCTCCAGGCACAGTTGATGTTCGTCTCGGTGTGTGTCCCAGGGAACAGGCCGTAGAGCACGGAGTCCCACGTCACAGCACTGCTCGGGACGAACCTCGACAAACACCATTGCATTCCTCTCCAGACTTCCTCTTCTGCGTCACATTCCAGAAGGAGGTGTGTGACAGTCTCGTCCCCCCCGCAGCCGCTTCGAGGGCAGCGTGCGGTGCGGCGGAGAGTCCGGGAGTGCATAAAGAATCTCACAGGCAGAGCTCAATGTTGGAGCATTTAAAATACTGTAGTTGCTGGAATAAAAGTAGAAAATGCTCCAACATTGTCCTTCTTGCTAACAGTTGTGCGTCTCTAGCCTCTCTTCAGAATGACTACCCCCTAGAGTCATAGTGGCTTTAAGACCTGAGTTTATATTTGAGGTTGATGCATTCTGGCACTAGCTCTCAATGTGTGACTGACTTTGTTGGTGATCTGGAATGAGCACTTTTAGCAGTTTTCAATATTACAGTCCTGAATTGATCATTTCTGTAGCTGTCAACCCATTTGCTCTCCTTTTGCATTTGAAACCTCATTTGACTCTGCACTGGAAGGGACCAGATGACTCGAGATCTGTGGCGTTTGTTAAGCAGCCGGCTGTATAGAATGATGGAAAAGATATAGACTGTTAGTTATGGGATACACCTAATTTTCTAGTAAGAGAAACAAACAGCACAAACTAGACCCAATAATGGGACGGACCAGATACTGATATACTGTTGTAGTTGGTGAAGTAAGGGATAATTACATAAATGGAAAGAAAGTATTTGTATAGAAAATTATAGCTTTTTATGCCAGGGATCCTGTTGACAATACATTAGAATTATTGAAACAATGTTCAGTAGTAAAAAATATATCAAATCAAATGTTGTGACATTTTGAAAGGTCAATATTTAACTGATATAGTGAGGCAAAGCTGCTACTTGGTATACAAATCATTGGTGTAATGATTTGTATACCAAATAAATAAATAGCGTGAAGAATCTTATTCTCACCTGCGCAGGAGGGCTATTGCAGTCAGTGAAAGGATACAGAAGATGACAACCAATGACAGGGACAAAGAGTTTGAATTATGAGCACCAATTATGCACATAAAGTATATTTTGTGATGAGCTGCCAAATTGAATCATTGCAATCCACTTAGTGGCTTGGTAGAACTAATTGGAGTAGTGGTGCAGTTGTACTGTCCCCCCTTCTTACTAGAAGGCAGCCTCTTACTCTGGGATAGGAGGCCTGGTTTTAAGTCCAACCTGTTCCAGAGGTGTACTATAATTTGGTTGCTTTGAAAAAAAAATCTACAACTAATTGGCTTTTGAAGTGCGTACACTTCAAGTGTGCAGTGAGTACACTTCACTAGCTGTAGGGCCACCTGAGATTGAGAAGGTTGTTACAATCATGTGAGTGTATTAAGTTTTGGAAAAATCTGACTGATTATTTGTGAGGCTATAAACTTTGTGCCTTTATCTGATCTGATCTATGTGTGGTTTTAGTAACACACTGATATGGTTGTCCTGTGAGAGGGCCTAAAAGTTCCAAAGTGGACTGCTTCATTTTGGGAAGATGGTTCACCACATCACACACATTCCAAGACTGAATTAATGAAAACAAGAGTTAGTGCATCTTGTGTTTTTTTTGGGGAGTCATCCAGAACAGAAAGTTTCTCAATTCAGTCCCTTCTGTTTCTGCTGCATTCCTCAATTTCAATTCTGATGGCTGTTACTTAAATATTTTCAATCTACCTATTTAAACATGTTATGACATCTGGGCAGCTGAAACTTGAACCCACACCTCTGACACTACCACTGCATCATAAGACCTTAAAACTCTCATTTATTTTCCAGTCAACTTGTGCAAGTGATGTTTTTATACACCTAATGGAATGGATGGGACTTGAACCGGGGCCTCTTAGCTCAGAGATAGGGCCACCACCACTGCCCCATACGACTTTAAAGCTATCAATTATCCTGCTTCTTGTTAATACCCCCACCTGCAAACTGCATACGTTTCAATAAGCCTTAGTGCTTTGAATTAATCTCGTTCAACATCCCCCATCTCTGTATTTACCTTGACCCATTCTACCACCACTTCATGACCCTCTCCCTCCATTCTTGCTTGCCTCCTTCCTTCCCCTATAATGTTGACTTTCTTTTTGTGAAAGTCTTTGGGCAGGAACAATTGTGATTCAGCCAGGGAAGTTTGGAGTCAGAATTGTTGGAATTGTTGAAGGTGGGAATCCTCTGTTACTTACTATTCCCTTAGGAGGTTACCCCAATGGGCCGGGGTCGAATACACAATGACTAATAAAGATTTTACAGTTCATTAGGATTTTTGATCGTTATATCGCCCATGTGCGGATAGTCTGAAAATTAGCCTTCGGAAGGCAGTCTCACACATAGGTCCATCTGCAGACCATTTGCTATTCAATGTAACACACAGGAACGCACAGCGTTAAGATTTTATCTTCCTGTACACTATCAGATTGTTATCCTAAATATCTCCACAGCAGGAGATAAGAAAAATCATGTCAGATCCACTTTTGGATGTTCTGCAGTAGTGTGTTCCCGCCCCCCAAAAAAGAAGAATTTCATGCGCACATTTGATAAAATAAGCGAAAGGTCAACTGGGGAACTTCACGCCGTCTGAACCTTCCCCGCTGCAGACACTAATTATTGCGGCATGTGAAGGCGGTTGTGTCTGAGCAGGAGCTTCAACATCATCATCTGTTGGTGCTGATGCATTGGCAGGTCAGAACACAGACACTTTCGCTTCACCCGTTCCGCCTTGCTCGCTGACTGTACTCAAACAGAAGTCACGCGATCCTGACACGACTGCACAAATCCTGTACTCAGCAATGCTAATGAAAAAAAAAGCAGTTCGCTTTTTCTGGGCTTCCCATTGAGGGTCACGACTCTCAATGACACAAAGCTTTACTCCCAGTACTTCAGCGGAGTGGCTATTCTTAGGAACATTTGACGTGAGCCTGCTGACTACACAGACTTAACGTCAGAGCTCAACTTGGGCCATCTTCATGAGATGGTTACTAGCGAGCACTTTACAGGGCCAGGTTTCTGCCCAGTGAGCTGGGAGGTGAAATGCTGACTGATAGTTTTTCACTGCTTTGTGAATCAAATCCACTCACTCAAAAGTGCAGTTCTGGCATAAAAAAAACAAGTATTTGGTCATAACAGAAGTAATTCCCAAAGTTTTATTGCATACAGATTCCACCTGTATCTAATTTATCCATGATTTTGCTGTGTGTCTCTTCTGCTTTACTCCAGCCCTCAACCTCACCTTGCAGTTCAGGTCAACTATACCAACTCATTTGAGCCCTGTGAGATCCAAGCTTGGGTTGGACTGTCTCCAATCAAATCTGCTCAGTTCCCATACATATCTTTCTGCTTCCCTGTTACATTACTTCCCCCATTCTCTGCCCCTGGACAACATGATTTCACAATTTCATCTCTGTCACTCTCAGTAATTCCCAGTTGTGTTCCTTTAGCTCTCCATCCATCATGTCATCATTGTCTCCACCGAGCTGTTTTAACAGCTTCCGTCTTTGCACTTTTCTATGCATTTGGTCCCAACAAACTCATCACCTTTGTCACTTCACCTTGCTCAAATCTGCCTTCTATCTTAGAGACAGGGCTGAAAGTGCACAAGACATCAGTCTCCCAATTTGGTTTGATGGCCTGAAGCAATATTGCACCTGTCTGACATTCACTACTGGTGAGCACCTGAAAGGGAATGGAATCAGCAAAAGAAAATTCTATCTTATACCTGGTTTCAGTTCAGCAAAACAGAGCATCCCCATGTGAAGTTGAGGGCACTTGGGAAGAAGTAAATGCGGAGGTTTACACACTACGATGGAAACTGATCTTCGAAATGATGCCACTAGGGAGTAGAAGAGGCCTAGGATGGAATCTTGGAGCATACAGTGTTGGCTGGTCCCAGGAATAGAAGCCATTTCACAAAATGTGCTGGCTACATTTAGATACATGATATTAGATAGATGTTGCAACAGTCCCCAAGTGAGATTCTCCTGTTTGGTTTGGGATATGCCAAATCACTGTGTTCCTGTGTGAGGAGGGATAAACTAGCTTGCTACTTTAGGGGGGATTTTCCAGGAAGCTGTTTGGGCTGGCGGATCTGAGCTATGTGAAATGATTGGATTGTTTTCCTTGAAGATGCAATGTCTGAGAAAGCTCCTCATGGAGATGTGTGAGACCATAAGGGCCTAGACAGGAAGTCACCTTTCAACGAGTAGAATCAATAATCAGGGGCCTTAGAATTCTGGTAGGAGGTAGAAGCCTAAATGGGGAATTGAGAGATGTTTTCACCTGGATGGTGATGACAGTCTGGAACTCATTGCCTGAAAGGACATGTGAGTCAAAAACTCTTGTAACATTTAAGAAATATTAAGATTCACACGCATTCCCATAGCCTCCAGGACGATAAACCTGGGCTGAAAAATGAGATTACTGTAGTCAGATCTTTATTTACTGGTGCAGACATGATAAGTCAAATGACATCCTCTGTTGTAAATGTTTTGGAGTCTTTCTGAGTTATCAATATTTTTCTCTGCTGTCATGTCTCTGCTCATTAATTTACCACTTCTTCTAAAATTTGATGTCTGCTCCCGTTGTTTGGTTTAAAATGCTCTATTATTTCGCTATTTATGCAGTTTGCTCGGGCACTAGTCCCAGCATGGTTCAGATATAAACTATTTCATTGCCCAGGTATTGATAAGGCTGCCCTATTTCATCCACTTTGGGTCACATGTTCATTTCTCTAATCAATTTGTCCATGGTTCAGGTAATAATCTAGAGATAATTACCTTTAAGATTCTGCTTCCTAATTTGCTGTCTAGCTCTTCACGCTGACTCTGCTGAACTTTTTCCCTTGTCCTGCTATGTTATTGGTACTGACACAGATAGTGATGGCTGGGTCCTCTGACTCCCACTGGATGTTCCTTTCAAGTCATAGAGATGTACAGCACGAAAACAGACCCTTCAGTCCAACTCATCCATGCCAACCAGATACCCTAAATTACTCAGGTCTCATTTACCAGCACTTGGCCTATATCCCTCTATACCCTTCCTATTCATATACCCATCCAGATGCCTTTTAAATGTTATAATTGTACTAGCTTCCACCACTTCCTCTGGCAGCTCATTCCACACAATGCACCACCATGTGACAAAGTTGCCTCTTAGTGCCTTTTATTTCTTTCCCCTCTCACTCTAAAACTATGCCCTCTAGTTCTGGACTCCCTCTCCCTGGGGAAAATACCTTGTCTATTTATCCAATCCATTCCACTCATGATTTTATAAACCTCTACAAAGTCACACCTCAGCCACCAAAGCTCCAGAGAATAAAGCCCCAGCCTATTCAGCCTCTCCTTATAGCTCAACCTCCAACTCTGGCAACATCCTTGTAAATCTTTTCTGAACCCTTTCAAGTTTCACAACTTCATTCCAATAGGCAGGAGACCAGAACTGCACACAATATTCCAAGTGTGGCCTAACCAATGTCCTGACAGCTGCAACATGGCCTCCCAACTCCCATACTAAATGCTCTGACCAATAAAGGAAAGCATACCAAATGCCTTCTTCATTATCCTTCTTCCCAGTGACTCCACTTCCAAGGAGCTATGAACCTGCCCTCCAAAGTCTCTTTGTTCAGCAACACTCCCAAGAACCTTACCATTAAGTATATAAGTCCTGCTTAGATTTGCCTTTCCAAAATGCAGCACCTCGCATTAACCTAAATTAAACTCCATCTGCCACTCCTCGGCCCATTGGCCCATCTGATCAAGATCCCATTGTACTCTGAGGTAACCTTCTTCACTGTCCACTACCTCTTCAATTTTGGTGTCATCTGCAAATTTAATGACGATACCTCCGATGTTCACATCCAAATCATTTATATAAATGATGAAAAGCAGTGGACCCAGCATCGATCCTTGGTATATACCAATGGTCACAGGCTGAAAAGCAACCCTCTACCACCAACCTCTGTCTTCTACCCTTGAACCAGTTTTGTATTCAAATGGCTAGTTCTCCCTGTATTCCATGAGATCTAACCTTGCCAACCAATCTACCATGAGGAACCTCATCAAAAGCCTTACTGAAGTCCATATAGATCATATCCACTGCCTTTTCCTCATCAGTCTGGTTCGTTGCTTCTTCAAAAAACTCAATCAAGTTAGTGAGACATGGCACAAAGCCATGTTGACTATCCCTAATCAGTCCTTGCCTTTCAAAATACATGTGAATCCTGTCCCTCAGAATTCCCTGCAACAACTTGCCCACCACCAATGTCAGGCTCACTGGTCTACAATTCCCTAGCTTTTTCTTACCACCTTTCTTAAACAGTGGCACTACAGTAGCCAACCTCCAGTCTTCCAGCACCTCATCTGTGACTATTGATGATACAAACATCGCAGCAAGGGGTCCAGCAATCATTTCCCTAGCTTTCCACAGAGTTCTAGGGTACACCTCATGAGGTGCTGGGGATTTATTCACCGTTATGTGTTTAAAGATATTCTGCCCCTTCTCCTCTGTAATGTGGACAGTTTTCAAGATGTCACCATCTATTTCTCCATATTCTATATCTTCTATGTGCTTCTATCATTTTCCATCACTATTTTAAAGCTAATAGAATTATGGTTGCTGGCCCCAAAGTGCTCCCTCACTAAACTTCAGTCACTTAGCCTGACTTATTCCCCAAGAAATAGTAGGTGTATCCACAAACTGAATCAGAAAATTTTATTGTCCACACTTAATAATTCATCTCCATTTTAACCCTTAACACTATGGCAGTCCCAGTCTATATTTGGAAAGTTAAAATCCTCTACCATAACCACTATATTATTCTTACAGGTCAGTGAGATCTACTTCCAAATTTGTTTCTCAATGTCCCTCTGACAATTAGGGGGTCTATAGTATAATCCCAATAAGGTGATCATCCTTTTCTTATTTCTCAGTTCCACCCAAATAATTTCCCTGGATATATTCCCAGGAATCTCCTCCCTAATTACAGTCATAATGTTATCTTTTATCAAAAATGCCACTCCCCCTCCTGTCTTGCCTCCCTTTCTATCCTTCCTGTAGCATTTGTATCGTGGATCATTAAGCTGCCAGTCCTGCCCATCCCTGAGCCATGTTTCCGTAATTGCTATGATATCCCAGTCCCATGTTCCTCACCAGGCGCTGAGTCCATCTGCCTTCCTTTTAGGCCTCTTGCATTGAAATAAATGCAGTTTAATTTATTAGACTTACCTCATTCTCTGCTTTGTTCCTGACAGCCCTGACTGTTTGACTTACTCCTTTTCCGAACTGCACCAGTGTCAGATTGATCTCTTTCCTCATTATCTCCCTGGGGCCCACACCCCCCACTTTATTAATTTAAATGCTCCCAGGCATCTTCCTGCCAGTATATTCATCCACTTCCAATTCAGGTACAATCCATTCTTAGACAGGTCACTGAGAAGAGACTAATTAGAAGAGATACTAGTGATCCAAAAATGTGAACTCTTCTCTACCTGCACCAGCTCCTCAGCCACACATTCATCTGCTCTATCTCCTATTGCTACCGTCAATAGCTGAGACTCCTGCTTTCCTGTCCTCTGCTGCCTGTTACCTGCCTCAGCTGCAACATGCTTCTATGTCCCTGTCAACTGTATGAATTAGAAATCATAATCTAAGGAGTGCGACTCCATCCTATTAGAATATATTCAGGCAATTTTCATCCTTCCTGATGTGTTTGCGGTATCTGTGGTTCAACCCTTAGTTTCAACACTGAACCAAAGCTACCTGAGCCATGAGCACTACAGATATGTTTGCCCTGGATCACATTAACGTCCTGCAGTTCCCACACGCTGCCAGACTTAGTAAGGTTTTATTAACTCCTTTATTATTTCATTCAACTATTTATTTTTCTTTGTAATGCATTATATTGCCTTTACTACCACCTTCTGTACTATTTTGCACATTAAAAATAAAATAGGCCTTATCCACTTCCCAGATATTTGTCAAACACCACGCTTCTTCCCACACTATAATAAGAACCAATTCTTAATGAGTGAATAAAGGAGACAAAACAAAGAAGCACCTTCCTCTTCACATTTTTACCTTACTCATCCAACTCCCAGCACCTTTTTCAAAGTTGCATTCAGTGCTGGTCACACTTAGATACACTAAAACAAAAGATGTAGCTCAGACCCAGAGGAAATAACAGTGTAAACTACTTTTCTTAATTAACTAACTTCAGCTGCTCTCCAGTGGAGAGCTTCTTATCCTCACCTAAGTCTGGACAAGAATTAGAATTTGGAGAAAGTGAGGACTGCAGATGCTAGAGGTCAGGGTTGAGAGTGTGTTGCTGGAAAAGCACAGCAGGTCAGGCAGCATCCGAGGAGCAGGAGAATCGATGTTTCGGGCATAAGCCCTTCATCAGGAATCAGCATCCTCATGCCATTCTGTTGAAGGGCTTATGCCCGAAACGTCGATTCTCCTGCTCCTCGGATGCTGCCTGACCTGCAGCACACACGGACTTGATGAAGAATTAGAATTTAAACGGTATATTTCAGTAAAATGTTAAGTACAATTAAAATTAGATTGTTAGAAAGAGATATCCCTAACTCCATTCATTATCATCTCTCAGCAATCAGTTCAAGGACAGATTCTGTGCGATGGTCATATTCACATTGTGCATTGTTACTGACATTGAGCAGAATAATATCAGAGGACAACCAGTCAGAATGAAGGAAGATGAAAGCAAGAGGGAAAAGAAGAGTGAATACTTATGAAAAGTGATCCAAAATTCAGTAGATTTGCTTGAGCTGGTTTTGTGGAATGAGATGGGTAAGGGAAAATGGAGCATCGGAAGGAGAACATTTAAGGAACAGTGATTGTAGTATTATAAGATTGAGGTTATTTCTGAAAAAAAAGGACATTAAACAATCTAGAATAAAAATATTTAATTTAAACAAGGAAACTTTCAGTGGGATAAGAATGGATCCATTCCCTGATAAATGGAATCAAGGATGACAAGAAAAGATGGACTCCCTTTAAAGGGGAGATGGTTCAGGAACTGTTGAAGTATATTTTCCAGAATGGGAAATGTGGATCAACCAAAGCTAGACCTCCCCGGATACCACAAAAGATTAAGAATAAAATAAAGTAGAAAATGGGTTGATAATGCAAATAAGAAACAGACAGAATTAAAAAAAATGTTCTGAGGGAAAGGAAGAAAGGAAATAAGATAGGCAGAGGGAGAGAATGACAAGAAACTGGCAACTAAGGGAATCCAAAAGTCTCCTATGCATTTACAAGTCGCAAAATAGCATGAAAGGAGGGGCGAAGCAAAAACAAAATGGGATAGGGACAAAGGACACAGCTAAGGTATTCAATGAAAACATTGCATCTCTGTTTCGCAAGCAAGAAGATGCAGCTAAAGTCATACTGAAAGATATTGTGGTCGAGTTATTGCTTTCACTAAAAACTGAAGGAAATGTCGTATAAGAAAATCTGCTTGTTCCTATATTTATTAAGTCACCAAGAACAGATGAAACATGCATTAGGGAATGTCGAAGGAATTAAGTGTAAAATTTGCAGAGGTGTTGGTTATGATACTCCATTAATACAAGAGTGGTACCAGCAGACTGGAGAATTGCAAATGTTACGGCTTGTTTGAAAAGGGTGCAAGGATCAGCCCTGCAACCACAGCCGAGTCACTGTTGGGAAAGCTCGAGGACAAAATTCAGTTACTTGCATAAATATGGACTAAGTTGAAGAAAACCAGCACTGACTTGTTGCAGGCAAAATGTGTTTCGTTAACGTCATTGACTGTTTTAATGAGGTAACAGAGAGGGTTTATGACCATAAAGCAGTTGATGGACGTTTGATAAAGTGCTATGTAATAGCCTTCCAAAGGTGAAGACTATGAAATACAAGACACCAGCAACAAACTTGGCTGAATGACAGGAAAAGAAACTAGTGCTGAATGGTTGCTTTTCAGACTGGAGAAAAGTATCCTATTAACTCCCCAGGCATTGTAATAGAACTACTGCTTTTCATGATAGATATTAATGACATAGATTTAATAGTGCATGGCATAATTTCAACACTTGTAGATGATACAAACCTTGAAAGTGTTGCAAAGAGGATAGCGGTAGACCTCAAGAGAACATAGACAAGCTGTTGAGTGGGTGGATTATGGCAGAAGAAATTTATTGCAGAGCAGTGTGAAGTGGGATATTTTTATAGTTAGAATGAGGAGAAACAATATCAAATAAAGGGCACCATTCTAAAGGCAGTGCAAAAGCAGAGAGACCTGGAAAACCATGAGCACAAATCATTGAGGTTGACATGGTGAGAAAAAGGTGAATAAGATCCTAAGCTTTGTAAATAGTGGCAGAGAGTGCAAAGCAATGAACCTTTATAAAACACTAGTTTAGCCTCAACTAAAAAATCATGCCCCATTTTGGATGTTGAATTTTGGTAAGGACTGAATGCTTTACAAAACTGGCTCCAGGCATGAGGGGCTTCAGTTGCAAAAATAGATTAGAAAAGCTTTTTAAAAAACTTTTTAAGGAAGAGGATTTTAAGAGATTTGGTAAAGGTGTTCAAATTCACAGGAGTCCAGATAGTGCAGATAAAAAGGATACTGAAAGTGGTTCCGATTGGCAGAAGTTTCTCGAGAATTAGAGGACACAGATTTTCAGTGATTGGCAAAAGAACTGATGGTGATATGAGGTAAACGTTTTTATGTAGCAACGGTTCGAAAAGTGTATGGCTAATATGATCATAGCTTTTAAAGGGGAATTGATAGAGATCCTGATTAGAGAAAGGTTGCAGGCTGGAAGGCAAGGACAGCGAAATGGAACAAGGTTTTGCATAGACAGGATGAACTGACTGTCCTCTGCCCGTGCTGTAACCATTCTATGAGTGATTAGGAACTGGATCAGAAAGGTTTCAAGACAGTAGGTGTTTCTTATTGTAGACTCACAAAGTAATGCAGCATGGAAACAGACCCTTCGGTCCAACCAGTCCACGCTGAACATAATCCCAAACTAAACTAGTCCCACCTGCCTATTTCTGGTCCATGTCCCTCCAAGCCTTTCCTATTCATGTACTTATTTAAATGTCTTTTAAACATTGCAACTGTACCTACATCCATCACTTCCTCTGGAAGTTCATTCCAAATGCAAACCACCCTTTGTTTGAAAACATTTGCCACTCATGTCTCCTTAAAATCTCTCTCCTTTCACCTTAAAAATATGCCCCCAGTCTTGAAATCCTCCACCCAAGGGAAAAGATGCCTGCCATTCCCTTACCTGTACCCTTCATGATTTTATAAACCTCTATAAGGTCAGCTCTCAATTTCCTACACTCCAGTGAAAAATGTTGCAGCATACCCAGCCTCTCCTTATAACTCACACCTTTCATTCTTGGCAACATACTGGCAAATATTTTTTTGAAGTCACCTCAGCTTTATAATATCTTTCATATAACCAGGCAATCAGAACTTGGACATAGTACTCTAGAAGAGGCTTCACCAATGTCCTGTACAATCTCAACATGACATCCCGACTCCTATACTCAAAGATCTAAGCAACCGTGCTAAACACTTCTTAACCATTCTATCTATATATGATGCAAACTTCAAAGAATTATGTACCTGAACTCCCAGGTCTCCCTGTTCCACAACTCTACCCAAGGCCATACTTTTAATTGTATAAATCCTGCCCTTGTTAGTTTTACTGAAATGCAATACCTCGCATTTATCCAAATTAAAATCCATCTGCCACTCTTCAGCCCATTGATCCAATTAATCAAGATGTCTTTGTAACCTTAGATAACCTTCTTCACTGTCCACTATATGACCGATCTTGGTATCATCTGCAACCTTATTAACCATGAATTTGATGAGCAGTAAAGGACTGGGAAATAAATAGTAGCATGTTCTGGGGTCTGGGTGTGAGAAATAAGAACACAGTGGAAAGGAATGTGGTGGGGTTAGATACACAAAAGTAAAGCATACATTTTTAGTATTCTTGGGCCTTGCTGATCCACCAAACTACACATCCTCAGTATTGGTTCAATGCTTACACTTTCATTTTCAAAATGATATTGCTCCTCCATTTTGCTTTCCAATATTCTAGCTGGAAAGAACAGAAATAAATGAACTTGCATTTATTTGGGCTTTGTACAACTTCAAGACATCCTCAAGTGCTTTTGTTTTCTTGAGGTGTAGTCACTGTTGGGATGTAGGAAATGGTGTGGCTGGTTTGCACGCAGGAAGAATCTATCAAACAGTATCTAATAATGACCAGGTCATCTGTTTTAGTCACGTTAAGTTTTGGCCAGGACAAAGTGGAAGTGAAGTAAAGAATATGGCTCTTTTTCAACCCAATCAGTGGGATAGGGGATTGATAACAGAGATAACAATATACATTTGGCAATATATCTGGAATACTTAACATTTTAAATGATGGAATATCCATGTATTTAATTGAAATCCAGAACTAGACTCTTCTGTTAGTAATTTTAGTTTGGAGATTAGCTTTAAATTTTGGCCAAACTTTGTGTTGCCTGAGTGACTGAAATTTGCTTACATATTGTGAGGATTACATAATCTAACATATTTCAGTTAATCAACTCCAGGCAACAATTTAAACTATTTTTTAATTGTTTAAAATAGACAATTAAAAAAACTTGCTTTGGAGAATCTCATGCACTAATTTTAACTTGAGTTTATTTTTATAAAGCAATCTCATATGTTTCATTAAGTAATTTTGTGATATTCCTTTTGCCTCTCAGGAACAACCAAAAATGTTTACTTCTTTGATTTTAGATTGTGGTCCATGGTTAGCTTTTCCATCAAAAAGCAAGTGTGCATGAATGTAAACATGAAATTCTTTCCTGTTAATCAAAAATAATCCATTGCATGTCATGTAAAAGGTTTTTCATCTATTATTAAATACTGCCACATAGTAGTAACATACAGATTAGTCTGGAGCTGTTAAAACAACTACAATGTTAATAGCAGAACACCATCATTTTATCATGAATGCTTTTCATCAGATGACAATAAATACCAGTAACAAAGTTGGATTGCTCTTTCATAAATTTCATTATTATATAGAAATGGCAAGTACTTAGTATATTCTGGAATATGTTTTATTCTAATGCAATAAGTGTCTGAGTAAAGATCAATTTAGTTTTTCAACTTGTACCTGGACAGTAAGTAGATTCTCAAATAACTTAATATTCTAGTTATTTTTCAGCAGACATGCCTGTACAGTCATGAGTTACTGATTCATTTTGGAGAATAGGCCAGACTTGATTGGGGGGAAATTGCATTCATTTCTCACAGATTAACGTGTTCCAACAGATTGTGCCTCAGTTTGGAAAACAGTTGTTTTAGTAAATCTTGTGTTACTTTAGGAGGTATTTTTCTTCCATAAATAATCATTATAAATTGAACCATTGCCTCAGGCAGAGTGCTGAGCCCTTGGAGGAGCCTGTGGCAAAGGGTGCTTCATAGTCAACTGTATTGCAGAGGTTTATTTCTGTAACCCAGGGGGTTTGCTTCATAACCTGCTGGTCAGAAAGTCTGTGCAAGTCTTTAGCTGGCACACTGCAGCAAATGTCTAGGAACTTAATTGGAACTAATAAAAAGGGCTTCTGTGGAAATACCAGGAGAAACCCAGGGAGACTTATATGGAAAAATGTCTCTCGTAACGACGACAGTTGTTAAAATAATAATTCAACGACTTGCATTTAAAGATTCCATGGAGAAAGACAGCGAGAGAGAGAGAGAGAAAGAGAACCCAATAGAAATAATTTCATGAATATCCTGGAGGGAATAATTCTTTATTTGCGTACAAGTTACAGAATGGAAACTAGACAGTTGGCCCAACTTGCTCATATTAGTCTTTACCCTTACATCCAGGCAATGTACTTATTTATAGTCTATTAGCTTCTTTTATCTACTCAGTCAATAAAAACTTTTTCTGGTGCAGTTATAGTCACATGGTACACTCACAAGTATAAGGTATTCATGAATTGGGTCCTTTTGACAAATGATACTGAACTTTCACCTCAGATGTCTTGATCAGTCATTTTTAACTTTGCAGATTAGATTTTTTTTTAGATTTCCTACAGTGTGGAAACAGGCCCTTTGGCCCAACCAGTCCACACCGGCCCTCTGAAGGTGTTCCCACCCAGAGTAACCCACCCAGATCCATTTCCCTCTGACTAATGCACCTAACACTATGGGCAATTTAGCATGACCAATTCACCTGATCTGCACATCTTTGGACTGTGGGAGGAAACCGGAACACCTGCAGGAAACCCACGCAGACACGGGGAGAATGTGCAAACTCCACACAGAGAGTCACCCGAGGCTGGAATCGAACCTGGGACTGTGAGACAGCAGTGCTAACCACTGATCCACCGTGCCATCCTAAGATGCCAGTATACTTTTTAAAGAGACATCATTACATCACAATTTGTTTCATACATTTTAATTTCAGGCAATGTTGAGAAATCGCTAAAGCACCACACTTGTTTATAATGTCAGATGAACCCTTCTTGTGTTTTAAAACATTTGAAACCCCACTCTCAACCCCTGTGATATTCACCTGTGATATGCCTCGTCAAATATAGAGTCAATGTTACAAGTTTGTCTCACCTTTTCAGTCTGTAAGGAACAGCAAAGCATCAGAGCAAAAACATTCTAGAACATGCTAAGTACTTCTCATTTCTTTGTAATAATGGATTTTATGAAAGGCCTATCCAACTTTGTTATTGGTGTTTACAATTATCTGATGAGAAGAATTCAGGACAAAATGATGGTGTTCTGCTATTAACATTGCTATGTATGAGTTACGAGAGGTAGCTCTTCGCTGGAGCTCATCCGCTGTCACCTGCTTTCTTTCTTTTTTTCATCTTTTGCTTCTGTTCTTTTCCTTTTTTTTCTTTTCTGTGATGGATTGGTTGGCAGCATCAGTGTGGCTGCGACAGCGGGCCACGTTCAGAGTGGCGGATGTGGCTTCTCCCAGCAATTAGAGGTGGCAGCAGCAGCAGTGGCAGCAAAGATGCCCTCTAGTGTTTGGGGCCACCAGCAGAAGAACCTCTCCAGCGATTGGGGGTGGGGGCACCGGCAGCAGCGGACTCTTCAAGATGGCGGCTCTGGCTAGGCAACATCTGCAGCTGAAATGGGACCCTTGGTATGGCAGGGGTCTGTCCTGGCAGTGGAACCAGGGACTCGCAGTTGCAGTGGGCCTCGAGTAGGGACTCTGGCACTGGTGCGGCAGCAGCGGAGCCAGGGACTCCTGGTCATGATCGTGGTAGACCTGGAGCAAGGACTTCCAGTTATTGGTGAGATGGCAGCAGCAACAGAGCCGGGAACACCTGGTTGCGGGGTGAGTGTAGATTCAGTGGCATCAGCTAGGTGGACCCAGTGGTGAAGAGTGGTGACTCCTATATTGTTGGGTCCAACGCAGCTGGCAGCGAGACAGAGTAGATCTTACCTTTAATTACTGGAAGATAGCTGCTGGATGGACTGGCTTGGCAAGACTGTTAATCTGAACTTATTACTTCTGTATTTTTAAAATTTATTCCCATGGTCTGTAATGCTGGACTTTTTATTTATTTACTTTTCAACTTTGTTTTCCCAAGGATTTGTTTTTAGGAATCTGTACCTGGGTATCTTTGTACCTAAGATACCGGCAACTTGTAAACTTTTCACTGAACTCATTTGAGTATGTGACAATAAAGCTAATTCATTCGATTCAATTCAATTCATCTGCTGGTGGAGCTTACCTGCAAATTAGGAGTGAATTTAATATACACTTTTCATCAATATGCGATCAGTGGACTTGAAAATAAAATGCAGTGTCCAGTAGGCCTTTTTGTCTTATTCCCGAGAGGACTCCTACATCTTGCAACATTTTGTAATTATTTATGTATCAAAATGTTCATAATTGTGCAATCCTTTATTATTTTATACTTTCATTTATTTTAATGGTTGTCTATAAGTGTTACAAATCATGAATTTTTGTATTACTTGTATCTTGCTTGTATTTACTCAGTATTGTCATCACAATTCAACACCTGCCTCCAAGATAATTTTTCAACAAACCATGTCTATCTCCCACCCCCTTTCATTCATATGTGTGTATTCATGTCTTTCCATCCAATTAATTTCTTGCTTTAGAATTTACAGGAATATTTCCAGCTCATTCAACTTGCTGCCTTGCCTTTCTCAGCTTCAGACTGTGTTTCCAGTAAACAGTCATGTTTGAAGCACCACTTTCAAATATTTGAAGGCAGGTCAGAGTTTCACCTGAATGTTAAATCCTGCTTCCTGAGGCCTGAAAGAACTAATGTTTGTTATTATTAAACACTTGTAGATCATGAACAAAACCACAGTGCAGATGGCATACCTGAGTCATAGCCTTTCCAGGGAAACTAGTGATTCCTCACACACACATGTTATCATTGCCTGCCACACCTAGATGGCTCACTCAGGTTGGAGAGAAACAATTGCCTTCATTAGCAACTGAACTTGTTGGAAGCTTGTTCTCTTGTCTCCACACAGAACTTTCCTCTCCTCATTTGTCATCACCACTATGATTTACCCATCAGCAGTCATAGTACCTTTACTTTCAGGCAGAACATGCCTCTGTACATTGCACTTAATTATTCCGGTAAAGCTTGGACATCTTTCCTTTTGTTAAATTAGCTCATGCAAGCTTTGGCCTACAGTCAATTATATACTGTTCAACATCACCTGCTGAACTCTGGGCAACGATGTAAAAGAGATGCCACTGAAACAGCGCCCATTATACATCTCTCCAGCATTTCATTTCTATTAACATCAAATGAAACAAAAATCAAGTGCTATACAAGTTACAATCGAGGAGCGCACAATTTTGATTGTACTATACTTTAGCTCAAAATTAACATGACCCCTGATGTGCTGGTTTAGAATGCATTAACAGACATGTAGTTTTCTTTATATTTCATAATTCATTTTGGATGAGGTAGGGATCGCTGGTGAGAAGCAAGCATAGACAAAATCCTTTTGCATTTTCTCCTGAAGTGCACACATCTTATTCATATCTATTCCTTGCATTAATTAGGAGAAAAGGTGAATGATAGCTGCAGGCTGCATTGTTTGCTTATTGCAGGTCAGCAGCATTGAAGCTGGTAATGACTTGTTCTGTCCAGGTCTGCTTGAGATTGATGACTCTGATTATTAGTTACAAATTAAATGTTGTTTATTCTTTAGAACAATGTTATTGCTTGCTACTTTGGCTCCAGGGATGCTGCAAGTGTTCAAAGAGATCTGCTAAAAAAGAACACTCAATACTTAATTTGACAAAACACCTGTCAAACCTGGAACCTTCAGCACTGAGAAGGACAGGGGCAGCAGGTGCATGGGAACATCATCCCCTCCAAGCCACATACCATCCTCTGGGCATATTTGGACAATCCTCCATTGTTGTCAGGTTCAACACCCTTGAAGTCTCTCACTGTTAGTATCATAGAAGCAGCTTTACCACATAGACGTCAGTGGTTCAATAAGAAGGCTGAGCACCATTGTCTCAAGGGCCATTAGCGAAGGGCAATAAGTATTTCCCCTGAATAGTCCATTCCTGCTCTCCTTGCTCCTTTTTAAAAATATTGCTAGTACAGCCTGATCTTGAAGATTAACTAAGGATATATGTGGACTACATATAGTGGAGGCAGGTTCAATCAAAGCATTCTGAATTGAATTAGATAGTTGTCTGAAAAAGAAGGATGCACAGGGTTATGAGGAAAAGGTCAGGGAATGGCACTAAAGAAACTGCTGATTTGAAGATCTGGTGCAGACGTGGTGACCTGAATGACCTCTTTCTGAGATGTAACAATTCAGTGATTTAATTATTCTATTATCGACTTTTAAAATTAAATAATTGTTTGGAGTCAAACATCTCTATTATATGAGAAGTATGTAAATAGGCAAAAAAACAGTTTAACACAGGCTTTTTCCTTAAGTGATTATAATCTAATTATATCATAACAACTGTCAATAATGTATGTTTTGCTTATCAGCCAGAAATTGCCTTAATTTAACAGACCTTACCAGACTGTCACATGATTCACAACTGACTAAAATTAGGCTTATCAAAAGTGATATGTTAAAAAGTTGTTTCTTACCAATCTGATGACAGCTTTATTTGAGTTTGAACTTACAAATTGTTTACATTTCTGGAAGATCCTTCATTAAACTTTGGCTCCCAATGATGGGCTGAAATCTATTTGGACAAGGAATTTAATTATAAGTATTACCCGTAAAACTGCACAGTTTTGATTAGACAGGGGCAAGAAGATAACCAGGGAAAGAAAGGGTTCATTAGTGACTGAAGTGATAATCTGTGTATGTAGCTAGAAGATTTAGGTGAGGTTTTAAATGAAGAACTTTACATCTGTATTCAATATAAACAAATACAATGTAGGTATCACAATCAAGTAGGGGCTGTTACATATTTGAACAACTTAACATTGTGGTTTTATCGGGCTTAAGTGGACAAATGAGATGTACGCAGTTTTCTGTAGGAGCCAGTGGATGAGATTGTAAGATTTTGACATGAATTTTCAAATCCTTTCTGATCACCGGAGAGGATTGGAGGAGAGCTAATGTCATAAAATTGTTGTAGAAAGATGGTGGTGATAAATCAGGGTGCCACAAGTTGAACATTGGTGGTAGGGAAACTATTGGAAAAAGTTATGGGGGACAGAATTAATCTCCACTTGGAGTGGCAAGGATTAGTCGGGAATATTCAGCTCAGTTTTGTCAAGAGGAGATCGTGCCCAACGAAACGTTTTCTAGGAGGTGACTGAGTTTATAGATGAGAGCCCAGCACAAATCCTACATGGGTTTCTTTAAGGCTTTATAACAAGATGTCTCATGGGACCTGCGTTAAGGAGGTAAGAGCCTATGGAATCGAGGACAACCTGGCAGATTGGCTGAAGGCAGAGGGCAATGGGTCAAAGGTTATTTTTGTGACTGGAAGCTTGAGTTCAGGCTTTGGTGTATTCAGGCTTTTATGCTGGGTTCTTTGTGGTTTATGCTAATGATCAAGACACAAAAATAGGAGGTATCATCAGTAAGTTCACAGATGATATGAACATTGCTGGTGTGCCAACTAGCAAGGAGAAAAGCCTCGGATTTATAGGATAATATAGGTGAGCAGATCAGATGGTGATCAATGGTAAATAGAATTTAACGTGGAAGACCATGTGGTGATGCATTTTAGGAGGACTGACACAGTAAGGGGGTATATGAAGAATGGTAGAACTCTCAGAAGTACAGAGAAGGTATGGCAGAGTGGTGCTGCTATACTAGTTAACTGGTAACATAGAACCCCAGGTTAATGTTGTGGGGACATGAGTTAAAAGCCCAGTAGATAGTGAAATTGGATTTCAGTAAAAATCTGTAATAAAAACTTGTCAAATAGCAGCCATGTAACCACTATTGATTGTTATTTTAAAACGTCTAGTTCACTAATGCCTTTTAAAGAAGGAAGTCTGTCATCCTTATCCGGTCTGCCTTATATGTGACTCCAGCCCTGCTACAATGTGGTTGGAATGGAAAATGAAAGATGGGCATTAAATGAGTTCATTCCAATGAGCAATTGAAAAAAGGCTCTGTTTGAAGAGATGGACACATCCATGCTTTGCACTGCTTTCCATTTTGCTTGCACAGATTTCAGGGGCATGGAATTGGGAGGGTAAGAGAACAGGCTGGGCATGGGGAAGCAGATATCAGGATGGGGAGGGTGGTGAAAGATTGGTATGGTGGTGAGGATGGAGATCAAGATCTGAGAAAGAATCAAAGGGCGAGAGGGCATGCAGAAGGGAGACAGAGGGGGAAGTTTATAGGGGGGGCCTGTTTACGGGCCTCTGGGCCCTCTTCCTTTCTTGCTACAGACAGCTCCACCCTCTGCCCACCACTGAAGCTCAGTTCAAAATCACATGCTTTTCTCTGCGCATGCGCAGCAAAGTCTTTGTGCATGACATCGCATGTAAGTCTATGTGACGATGTCAGCATTTGGAACCACATGTAGCCGAATGAGCAGGCATGAGTAGTCGCTCACAAGTGTCAATGTCAACAAACACTGCCATAAAATCAGGATCAGTATGCATATCCACAGATCCGTGAAGGCAGCAGACAGGTGGATAAAGTGGTTAAGACAGTATTTGGGACAGCATTGAGTACAAGAGCAGAGAGGTTATGATGGAGCTGGATATAATGGTAGTTAGGCCACAATGGAATATTGGGTACAGTTCTGGTTGCTACATTTTAAGAAGGATGTGGTTACGATAGAGAGAGTGAGAGGAGGTGCATCAGGATGTTGTCTTGGACGGAGTGATTCAGTTATAAAGAGGGACTAGGTAGGCTGGGGTTGTTTGCCTTATGTTAGATTAAGAAAGGACCTGACTAAAGTGTACACAATTATGAGGGGCTTAGGTAAGGTAGGTAGAGTTGATAGGAAGAAACTTTTCTCTCGAATAGAGAGATCAATAACCATGAAGCATAGATTTAAGGTAGGGGGCAGAAAATTCAAAGCAGATGTGAGGAAAAATGTTTTTACTGTGAAGGAAGTGGGTACCTGGAATGCACTTTCTAAAACGATGTTAGATTTGGGCACGCTCACAACATTTAAGAAGTAAACATTTCAAAGTCCACAGCATACAAGGACATGGGCTGCGCTGGGAAATGGGATCAAGCTAGATAAGTGCTTAAGGACAAGCATAGATACAATAGGCCGAATTCTGTAAAACCTTTTGGCTCCATGAATTCTATTTAGCTCATTCCAAACAATTTAAGATGTGTGTTTAGTTAAGTATGACAATATAAAGGAATTAAAATTGGATAGCCTTTCCTTTGGACATAAAATGTGTGGGAAGTGTGTGGAACATGTGTGGGAAGTGTACTCATTTGGCAGTGGGTTGTCCTGTGACATGTCTGCTTAGGCATTGGGCCCACTGTAAGAGTCACAGGCCTCAATGTTTAGGTGTTCCTTGGAGGACACTTAAATCATCATAATTTCTGCATTAATTAATGGCTTCAAGCCTCTAGAAGCATGCTTGTAGATGTCAACGATGACTGCAGCCTCACTGTTTCGGAAACTTCAGCAATCCTTGTGATACAGGATAAATCAGGAAATCAGTATTTGAATCAGAATTGGACTGATCCACAGCACTCTCCCTATAACCTTCTGTAATCCTCCTCAGCTGAGAGTTATTGCCAGCAAAGTGGGTGACCTCAAGTTGGTTGCTTTTCCTAGAAAGAACTGCAGTGAAGCCAGGACCAGCACCAAGCAACTCATTTTTTTGTTGTAAGTTGTTAATATTCCAGTGACTCCTATTCCAGTTACACAGAGGGAGGCATCAATACAACAATGTTGATGAAACCATAGGACCAAATTTAACCAAGCTTTGGGCCTAAATATTCAGATGCATGTTGCTTGCACAGCACCAAGACTGGGATCTGAAATGGGTGCAGATGAATTTTCACCACAAACAGCTGCAAAGGCGTGACACTATATTTTTGAAAGTTTGACAAAATGATCCAGGAAGCAGCTGACTACAATGACAATGACAAAAACAAGTCTTATCTCTGAGCTGACCCAGCTGACAAAAGTAGTAGTAGAGATCGTAGGAAGACACTTGACCTTACTCTTCCTGAACTAGGGGAAAGGTAAATCTTCTATGAATCCAATCCTAATTTTATCCAGTGACCTCTTCTCAAAGTCATCGTATATGGATATCAGGTCTTGCTGAGAAGACTTACTTTCTGTCAAAGTCCCTGGCACATTTTACAATGGATGCTTCTGTGGAGTTTATCCCAAGGAAGAAAGAACATACTGAGGGTAAGATGAGGCAACTGTGGCTGACAGACAAAGTCAGGGACAGCATAAAAACAAAAGAAAAAGCATGCAATATGGTGAAAATTGGTGGTGAGCCATTAAAACCTGCAGAGGATAATGAAAAAAACAATAATAGGAGAAGAAAAATGAAATATAAGAGTAAGCGAGGTAGTAATATGCAGATGGTTGCAAGAGCTCTTTATTAGATACCTAAAAGGTATGAAAGAGACATGAGTGGACACTAGCCCAGTGGAACAAACAGAATACTGAATGACCTGGACAGAGTAGATGTTGGGAAGATGTGTCCATTAGTAGGAGAGACTAGGACCCAATGGTATAGCCTTGGAGTAAAGGGAAGTCCTTTTAGAACTGAGATAAAGAGAAATGTCTTCAGCCACAGAATGGTGAATCTATGGAAATCATTGTCACAGAAGAAATCATTGCCATAGAAGGCTGTGGAGTCCAGGTCATTGAGTATATTTAAGACTAAGTTAGAAAGGTTCATGAGTATCAAGTGGATCAAGGGTTACAGGGAGAAAACGAGAGAATGGGGTTGAGAAACCTATCAGCCATGATTGAATGACGGAGAAGACTTGATAGACTGAATGGCCTAATTTCTGCTCCTATGTCTTATAGTCTTATGGTCTTATGGAAGTAGGGACTGGAGAAGTACTGATGGGGAGCAAAGAACTGGCAGAGGAACATTAGTTTCCAAAGTGGAAGACACCACAGCATACCAGAACTTCAAGAGAGTCAGTGGGGCAGAGGTGAGTGTAGTGGTCATCACTGAGGAGAAGGAGCTGGCAAAGCTGAAAGGTCTGAAGGTGGATAAATCACCCAGACCAGTGGACTACACTCCAAAGTTCTGAATGAGACAGCTGAGGAGATTGTAGAAGCATTGCTGGTGATCTTTCAGAAATCACTGGAATCCGGAAGGGTCCCAGAGGACTGGGAAATAACTAATGTAACGCACCTGTTTAAAAAGGGAGGGAGGCAGAAGACAGAAAATTAAAAGCCTGTTAGCTGACTTCAGTCATTGGTAGACAATAGAATCTAGGATAATAGAGTAGGGAAATGGATCTGGGTGGATTACTCTTCAGAGGGTCAGTATTAGGTCGAAGGGCCTGTTTCTACACTGTAGGGATTCTACGATTCAATGAGTCTATGATTAAAGATGAGATTGCAGAGTACTTGAAAGTGATTGGTGAAATAGGGCTGAATCAGCTTTGTCATGGGGTGGTCATGCCTAATAAATCTGTTGAAATTCTTTGAGGAGGTAACACGCAAGGAGACAAAGCAGAGCTAGGGGACATGATTTATTTTGATTTCCAGAAGGCTTTTGGCAAGGTGCTGCACAGGAGGCTAATAAATAAGACAAGAGCCCATGGTTTTAGTGGCAAGGTACTGGCATGGAGTCTGGATTAGCTGACTGGCAGAAGACAGAGAGCAGCTGGTGACTAGTGGAGTTCCACAGGAATCTGTGTTTGGACCACACCTCTTCACATTATGCATGGATGAAGGAACTGGGGGCATTGTTGCTAAGTTTGCACATGACATAAAGCTAGGTGGAGGGACAAATAGTGTTAAGGAAGTGAAGAGGCTGCAGAAGGGTTAGGACAGGCTAGGTGAATGGGCAAAAACTGGTAGGTGGAATACAAGGAGGGGCAAGTGTGAGGTTATACCCTTTGATGGGAATAATAGAAGTGTAGACTATTTTCTAAATAGGGAATGGCTTTGGAAATTTGAAGCACAAATGGACTTGGGAGTCTTAGTTCAAGATTTTCTTAAGGTTAACATATAGGTTCACTTGGCAGTTAGGAAGGCAAATGCAATGTTGGCATTCATTTCAGTAGGACTAGAATACAAAAGTAGAGATGTACTGCTGAGACTGTATAAGGCTTTGTTGTGAGCAGTTTTGGGCTCTGTGTTTAAGGACGGATGAGTTGATGTTGAAGGCGATCCACAGGAGGTTTAGAAGATTGATCCCAGCTTTGAAGGGCTTGTCATATGAGGAGCGGTTGAGGACTCTGGACCTGTACTCAATGGAATTTAGAAGTGTTTAAGGGGGATCTGATTGAAACTTACAAAAGACTGAGAGGCCTGGATATTATTAACATATTTGAAACAGTAAGTACTGGAGAGACCCAGCAGATCTGGCATCATCAATGGCGAGGGAAACAACACATGCGTCATGCCCAATATAAATAACCCTTCTTTGGATCTGCTGAGTTTCTCTGGCACTTTGTTTTTTTTTTCATTTCTTCAATTTCCACAGTATTTTGCTCTTGTTTAGTTGTTTGCACAAACACATTAAAAATATTGCAGAGTGGACTTTCATATGAAATGTTCAATTGTCTGAAAAAATCATGAACTTCCTGTGCTTTTATTTATCGAGAATTCGCTTTTAGAGTAACAACAGAATTATTTTAAAATTACAAGTAAGCTTTCTATGATCATTAGTTAATACTGAGAACTGATAATGTCTATGGATAGATAGTTATTTGAAGAGTTGTGGTGAAAAGCATCAAAGTTCAAGAATCAGTGGAGTAGAAAGAATGCAGGAATTTCTTTATTTGGGTAATAAATTATTGAGAGCCTATTTTCAAAATGTCACCAGAGATGTTTGAAGAGCTTATGCATTATAGAAGAAACTTGTTTCTATGAGTTGGCCACCTGATAATCTCTGCTGGGGGTGTGTATGCCCTTCTCTAGAATGACCACAACAATTCTGTCTCACATAACAAAGAATTTCTGTTTAAATCTGAGTCAGCATCTGGTTTCTGTGATGTTTATCCTCACTACCATTCCATCGTTTAGTCACAAACTTTGCCCCCCACAGACATCATTGAAATCTAGACTTCCCAGAAAACAGGAACTGAAAAGTAACAACTGTCTTGTAGCGCAGAAGTAATCATGTCTGAATATTTTCACTGCACCAAGCAATCATTTTTGTTTGTTATACAAGATTTGTTAACTATTTTTGTTCCTAATCATCTAAAATAGCATGAAGACAGCAAATTATTAATAGAGTTGCAATTGTTTTGATGGCAACTTGTTCGCAGCAAGGTTCCTTAAACAACAGAGTAAAATTCTGTTTCATCTGTTCAGCAGTATTGAATAATGTCAACGAAAATTGTCTGCATATCTTTGAATAGTGCTAGGAGATAGTATGCAGCCACTCAAACATTCAGAAGGTATCTTAATTGAAAATAGCATTGTACCTAGAGTATGTGCCTAAATCCTGAAATGGGATTTAAACCCATGATTCTGACTCAGATGTAAATGTTCTACATTGAGCCAGTTTAACATTACTATGGTACTTTGATCCCTGTAGTGATGCACCAGCCAATTATTCATCTTCCTGCCTCACCAGTGGATATATAATTGTCAAAATTCAACATGCAGTAAGTATAGAGTTATAAAATCACAGAACAGAAACAGACCCTTCAGTCCAACTCGGCCATGCCGACCAGATATCCTAAATTAATCTAGTCCCTTTTGCCAGCACTTGGCCCATATCCCCTTCCTACTCATATACCCATCCAGATGCCTGTACCAGCCTCCACCACTTTCTCTCTCAGCTCATTCTATACATATACCATCCTCTACATGAAAACATTGTCCCTTAGGTTGCTTTTAAATCTTTCTCCTTTCACCTTAAACATATGCCCTCTAGTTTTGGACTTCTACTATCTTTTTCAGTAAAAGGGTGAGCTTAAATTGGAAACAGCACTTAATTACAAAGATCCTGGCTGTCTCAAATCTCTCAAAAGATGAATGGCCACAATAAAGAATGAATATTAGCCTAGGACTTGGAGAAGGTGTTGTTGAGGGGGCTTTGAGGTAAATTGTGGTGGGTCAATTTAATTAGGAGTTAAACTAGTTTCTTTTCAAATGGTCCAACATTTCCTAAAGAACTATTAACTGCAGCAGAACCCTCTGAGTTCTCTGACTCATAAGACATCACATGATTAAGACAGGTATTTATGGCTGGCTTTTAGTAACAAAAGACTTGAATTAGAGTAATATCATGAGAGATATTATTTGAAATATCATTTGAAGTGCCATCGAACAGTTGCAAACCAGTTATGCAAATAAGGTTAAATAGCCGTACCAAAAGGTTAGGAGTTGGCATCTCCCCAGTCTGTTCCAACTTCAAGCTCACCCTAGCTTATCTCCTGGCCTTTCTAGTGAAAGCAGTCTTACAGTTTTCTGATGATCATTTGCTGTTCCAGACCTCTACTCCAGCTAAACCTCAAATCAGCTAAGAAATTATGTGTCTGCAAAAAAAACAAGGTTAAACTATTAAATTTTAATGGTATTTTCCTCTGCACCAGTGTCTAATATTGTGAGCCCTTACATTAAAACCTGCAGAAAAAAAGTGTGATAATAATAATAAATTGAGAAAGCCTGTTGCAAAAAATTGTTTAAATTAGGGAAATTCATTCTGAGTATAAGAATGTGCACCACCCCCTTTAACACAAATACACTTTGATCACAGAAAGTAATAAACGCAGAAGGTGGAATTTTCCCCTTCCTGGAGAGGTGTGTGGGAAATGGTGAGTTATCAGCTTCCTCAATGGTGATGTAATGTTGTCCCAGCAGTGTATCTTGCCTGATGCATCAGTGCTTACATTATCCCTTGTATCATAAGAAACTAGACGTGCATATCGTGGTATTGAAGAATCCAACAGATATTTATTATAGCTAGTTGTTATATATAAATATTACATTCATAAGAATATATAATTCTAGGCAAGCATGAATGTATTCAGTTACATTGAGAAGAAGGCTTCCAATTGTGTTTCATGCTCTAGCTTAAGTTGAAGTAAGAGACCTTTATACCCTCAGTCTATGTGCTACAATACGATGATGATATATTCAGCATGCCTCTTAAAGATATACTGATGTATTGACAGTGAGACTTAATGTAACATTGCTCTTTACCAAAGATAAAAAGAAACTCTAACATGGTTGTACATAGGTACACCTCGATTTGATAATTATTCAAACAGGCAAAACAGAGTTTACAAGATGAACATTTTATTGAGTCATTAAGTACAGCATGAAAACTGACCCTTTGGTCCAACACATTCAAACCGAACCAGTACCCTAAATTAATTTAGTATTATTTGCAGGATTTGGTCCAAATCTCTCTAAACCATTCCTATTCATATACCCATCCAGATGCTTTTTAAATGTTGTAATTGTACCAGCCTCCACTACTTCGTCTGGCAGCTCTTTCGATACACTCACTGTCCTCTCCTTAGGTCCCTTTTAAATCTTGCCTCTCTCACCTTAAACCTATGCCCTCTAGTTCTGGACTCCCCCACCCTGGAGAAAAGACCCCTGCTACTCACCATATCCATGGCCCTCATGATTTTATAAGCCTCTATAAGATCACCCGTCAGCTTCCAATGCTCCAGGAAAAACAGCTCCAGCCCATTCAGTCCCTCCCTTTAGCTCTAAACCTAAAACCTTGGCAGCATCTTTTCTGTACCCTTTCATAACATCTTTCCCACAGCAGAGAGACCAGACCTACATGTAGTTTTCCAAACGTGGCCTACCCAATGTTCTGTACAGCCACAATATGAACTCCTGACTCCTGTACAATACTCAATACTCTGATCAATAAAGGAAAGCATACCAAACACCTTCTTCACTCTCCTGTCTACCTGGGACTCCCACTTTCAAGGAGCTATGAATCTGCACTCCAAGGTCTCTTTGTTCAGCAACACTCCCCAGGATATAACCAGACACGATTCTATTCTATTAAGTCCTGCTTTGATTTGTCTTTCCAAAATGCAGCACTTCACATTTATCTAAATTAAGTTCCATCTGCCACTCCTCAACCCATTGGCCCATCTGATCAAGATCCCGTTGTAATCTGAGGTAACCTTCTTCGCTGTCCACTACACCTCCAATTTTGGCGTCATCTACAAACTTACTAATTATACCTTCTATGTTCACATTGAAATTATTTATAAATATGACAAAAAGCAGTGGACCTGCACCGATCCTTTATGCTTTGGATGCTTGACAACTCATCCAGTTCTGACAATTTTATACCCATCTAACATAGTAACATTGTCTTCTGTTGCTCTCATTTAACAATTTGGTTGTTTTTCTGCTGATTGCTATCACTCAACACCACTGCACTAATTGTTATTGGAATTTTCTTCCTCACATTCTTCATTCATGATTGGTGTGCCATAGATTAATCTGAGTGGGTTTCCGTTCCTTCACAATGTAGCACCATAATCAATATTGACCTTGTTTGACCTGGGCTCATTATATGTTTGAGAAAACCTTGCTGGTATCTATGTATTTGTATTTCTAATTTGCAATCTGCCTGGTGCATAGTTTTGGTACTTATTTATCATATATTTCTTTCATTCCACTCTGGCTTTAAAGAAGAATGTCCTATATCTTGGGATGGCAAGACAATTCATTGCTGGGCAAGATCATACACAATTGTCTTCCAAGCATAAGATGCGATATGGATAATGATACCTTCCCATTAGATTTGATTGTATTGTACCACGTGTTTTGCTATACTGTTTGAGAATGGATAATGAGCTGACAATGTCATATGGGTCACTATGCAGATAGGAGATATACCATGAAATAATTTTAGATGTGTTGAGTTCCATTGTCAGACACTACCAGATCCAGATCACTGAATAAACTGAGAAAAACATAATGTGAATGTAGAGGTTTCCTGCACTGCAGGTGTTAATATATGTCATGTCTCAAGTGCATTCAGGAGTTTTTGAATACCTTGATTCATCCCTAGTATATAGATTCACATGCTGGCCTTCTTGTGTGTTGAATACATCATGTATCCCTGGCTTAACAAAGTCAATGATATCTTAGCGTAATACTTTTAGGAATTATTTGCTCTTGAAAATAGTCAATAGTGATCCCTCGATGATCTTTGCATGGAAATAATGAACAAATCTTCTCAGGGATGATTTTAATATTGTCAGGCCATCCTTGGAGAATAAACATTTGCAACTTTTGTAAATGCTCATCTTGAACAGATGCCAACTGTAACGGATCTCTGTGAGAATATCCAAAACTTTGTACTCTAGAACATCAATGTGTAGCTCTAGGAGAATATCTTGATTTGCGTGTGGGTTACCATTGCACAGTGAATCAGACATAATTATCTCAGTCTCTGGGTTTTATATATATCACTTCAAAGTCAAATCCTTGGATCTTGATAAGCAAGTACTATAAATGTGGCAGTATACACGTTACCTTAATACCTTATGATCTGTTTCAATAGTGAATTTCTTACCAAATTAGCATGTGTGAAGCATAATGCCAAATACTAGAGCTAATACCCGTGTTCTTTAATGAAAGAATTGGCTGCGCAGATGACAGGGTTTTCAAACAAAAGGCAATCAGAGTTTTGCCTTGCAGCTCTTTTTCCAATGCATCCACTTCAAGAGTCATGTCTTTCCTGGATTTACAGGAAACTAAGCTAGTTGCAGGTTGCAGCAGACTAGATTTGGCTGTCACAGCTTCCTTGAGAGAATCAATGACCTCCTGGTGGTTGTCTTGCCACACAGAGGCATATCCCTTTTGAGCAATTCAGTGAAGATACCTTGTTAGCAAAATTAGGAACAGATTAAAAACCTCAAGGCAACTTTGCAGATACTGTTTATTCGGTAAAATATACATTTTTTTAAGATTCATGATCTTCCCCGGATTTGGACGGACTCCATGAGTAGAGTAAATGGACCCAAAGATATTTTCTTGGCTGTGGCTGACCTGGTAATTCAAGCTGCTTACTATTAATCTTTGTTGTTGAACTGCTCTCATCAGGAGGTGAAGTTGGGGTAACATTCTGCCTTTGTTTTACCCATGATTGCAATATTGCCAGCAATCAAAATATAACCAGATACATTATTAATTAATCCTATACTTGTGCAGCTGGAAAAGGTCTTGGCCAAATAATAACCCAAATAGTAACCACTGGAAACAGTTTTGTCCAAATGGCATCTTAAATGTTGTAAGCTCTTGGACTTCTTGTGCTAAATGGACAGATCAGTATCAGGATGATTGCATTTAGTTTGTTCTCAATCTTCAATTGTAATATCACAGGTGGCAAAGGAATTTGTTGAACATGACTGGACATTCTGCTAGGATATAGAGAGAGCAGGCAGGAGGCTGACGTTTCGGGTGTAACTATTCTTCAGGCCACAAGTCTTGAAGAAGGATTACACCCCAAACATTGACTTCTCTACCTCCTGATGCTGCCTGGTTTGCTGAGTTCTTCCAGCCTCCTACCTGTCTACTTTGGCCTCCAGCATCTGCAGTTTTTTTGCCTCTTACCAAGGATATAGAGAGGGGCAGTGTTTGGGAATATGTTGGCAGAATCCAAGTGGTCATTTATGGTTGAAATGAGAAAGGAGTTGACATGCTTAACAAAATCACAGGCATGTTGGACAAGATGTTTGGAAGGAGAGAACAGGAGTATTGCTCTTTTTACCTTTTACCTCTATAATAATGTCAACCTAGATCCTGTCCTATAATGACCTAATTAAATTACATACTTAATTACTTAGTGAGGAAATTGACACACATGTATTGAACGTGATACCTTTATACCTCAATACCAATCATTACAATGTTTAAAAATTAGTTCTTTTTTTATGATGAAGTAGTAGATGGATGGAAATGAGAATACAATTTATTTGATGACGCTATGCAACTTTATAATTATCCTATTTGTTTTAGTTTTGTCAGTTCTTTTCTAATTGTTTCAGAAAATTTAGGAATAAATTATAACTTTTTTGTGCAATTACATTTCTGTAAAAAACCAGGCACACAATTTGGAACAAGAAAATCTCTTCTAGCACTTTTCACACAGAGATGCTGTTCTTTCCTGACTTTTAGAGCTAATTTTTAGATATATAATGGCTGAAACATGGGAATCAATGGTCACTCTTAGTTTCTGTCATTCATTGCAGTTGACTTATCAGAGAAACAATCCTGAGCTTAGTGTTTGTGGTATTGGATGATGCTGTGGAATTCTTGTGGGAGAACTTGCTAATTGACCAATTAAGTGCTTAAATGACAATTCTTACCACACAGACACGCAAGAAAATTGCAATGTCCGGGGCACATTGTGAATTAAAGGGGCCTTACTTAAAACTGTGGTTACCAATGTGCTCTTTCTAGCTGGTGGGAGTTTGGTGTCAACCAAGGTGAAATGAATGCTGAGGGTAAAAAGGACAAAAGTTGTAAGGAAACAGAAAATGTGAAAAGTCATGCTTGAATAGCTTTTTGTGCAGTTCCGATTCAAGTAAGGTCACAAATTGCCAGGATCGGATTCTAATGTCGGCAGCTCTCACTGAAAAACAGCAAGTTAAATGTTGGCAAAATATTGTTCAATCCAAAGACAATGAATAATTCAAGTCACTGTGCATCTTGTTTACAGCTAGAATTGCAAATTCTCCTTTTGCATTGCAGCTGATGACAAACAGAAATTTGGGACAAAGCTATTTCTACAACATCCTGATTCAGTTCATAGCGAAGTTCCATCCGTGAATACAGATTTCTCAAATTGGCTTTTTGTGCAAGTACAGTTGCTTTGAAAGTAAATAAATGATGCGGCCATTTTCAATTTTCCAGTTTGATTATGCATGCTACAAAGTTTTTATTTTGGTTTACTTTTCATAAGGCATGTCTCCTAGTAAACATTTCAATGTTCCTAAGTTTGGAGCTGTATCCCTTTCTGTAAGAAGAGACAAGGCAAAATCTTTCCATGAAGATGATCAAATTGAATGGACATGTGACTGTTTCCTGTCTGGTAATCACTGTATTAATTACAGAATCGAGTCCACTCTGCCATTTAATCATGGCTCATGGCTGTTTCAATTCCATTTACCTGCACTCGCCCCATATCCCTTAATTCCTTGCAAGATCAAGAATTTATCAATCCCTGCCTTGAAGACATCCAATGTCCCAGCCTCCACTGTGCATCGTGGCAATGAATTCCATAGGCCCACTACTCTCTGGCTGAAGAGATGTCTCCTCATGTCCATTCTAAATTGACCCCCTCTAATTCTAAGGCTGTGTCCACGGGTCCTAATCACCCCACCTAACGGAAACAACCTCCCAGCGTCCACCCTTTCTAAGCCATACATTATCTTGTAAGTTTCTATTAGATCTCCCCTCAACCATCTAAACTCTAATGAATACAATCCCAGGATCCTCAGCTGATCATCATACGTTAGGCCTACCATTCCAGGGATCATCCGCTGGACACGCTACAGTGTCAGTATGTCCTTCCTGAGGTGTGGGGCCCAAAATTAAACACAGTATTCTAAATGGGGCCTAACTAGAGCTTTATAAAGTCTCAGAAGCATGTCGCTGCTTTGATATTCCAACCCTCTTGAGATAAATGACAACATTACATTTATTTTCTTAATCACAGACTCCACCTGCAAATCAACCTTTAGAGAATCCTAGACTAGCACTCCAAGGTCCCTTTGTACTTTGGCTTTATGAATTTTCTCACTGTTTAATAAATAGTCCACGCCTGTATTCTTTTTTCCAAAGTGCAAGACCTCGCTCTTGCTCACGTTGAATTTCATCAGCCATATCCTGGACCACTCTCTTAATCTTTCTGCAGCCTTCCCACCTCCTCAGAACTACCTGCCTGTCTGCCTAACTTCATATCATCGGCGAAATTTGTCAGAATGCCCCCAGTCCCTTCATCCAGATCAATAATATATAAAGTGAACAGCTGCTGCCCCAACACTGAACCCTGCGGGACACCACTTGTCACTGACTGCCATTCCAAAAAAAGAACCTTTTATCCCAAATCTCTGCCTTCTGTCAGACAGCCAATTCTCAATCCATGCCAGTAGCTCACCTCAAATACCATGGGCCCTCACCTTATTCAGCAGCCTCCTGTGAGGCAACTTATCAAAGGCTTTTTGGAAGTCTAGGTAGATAACATCCACTGGGTTTCCCTGGTCTACTTGTTACCTCTTCAAAGAATTCTAACAGATTTGTAAGGCACAACCTCCCCTTACTAAATCCATGCTGACTTGTTCTTATCTGACCCTGCAATTCCAAGAATTTAGAAATTTCATCCTTAATGATGGATTCTAGAATTTTACCTACAACTGAGGTTAGGCTAATCGGCCTATAACTTTCCATCTGTTGTCCTGATCCTTTCTTGAACAAGGGGTTTACAGCAGTGATTTTCCAATTGTCTGGGACTTTCCCTGACTCCAGTGATTTTTGAAAGATCACAATGAACGCCCCCGCTGTTTCCGCAGCCACCTCCCTCAGAACTCTAGGATGTAGCCCATCAGGGTCTGGAAATTTATCAATTTTTAGATCTTTTAGCTTTTCTCACACTTTCTCTTTTGTAATGGCTACCATACTCAACTCTGCCCCTCGAATCTCCTTAATTGTTGGGATATTACTCATGTCTTCCATTGTGAAGAATGACACAAAGTACTTATTAAGTTCTTTAGCTATTTCCTGATAACAGTTCACCATTCAGGCTGTTTTGTTTGTTTCTGAATGTCTGGTCAAATCTGTAGATGGACACCTTCTTGAGGCAGCTGATGAATTCATGTTTATTACTCACTGTTGCATTTTCAGTCCCCACAAGATCGCAACGTGGATGAAGTATTTTCGCAACAGCCAGGCCTAGCTAATTTTGAATTCAAATCCATACTGGTTTTTGCAGTTTGTGTAGTTTCTGTGATAATTATTGTAATTTAATCTTTGAGTGGAATGGAACTCAACTTCCTTCTCCCTCACCTTGTTCAAATCTGCTGCTGGATAAGACTTGGCATAAGATGTATCCAGAAGAGAAGAAAATCGCATCCAATTCACATTAGATGGTCACATGGAACCAGCTCATTCTAGTGTAGGGTAAGATGATAACAGTATCAGATAAATATAATCGCTCTTTCTCAATCAAGCCTTTACTATCTGCACTTCTCTTTCAGCCTTTTGATGCTGTGGTTCTCTCACATGTGGCGAAAGTGAGGACTGCAGATGCTGAAGATTAGAGCCAAGAGTGTGGTGCTGGAAAAACACAGCTGGTCAGGCAGCATCCGAGGAGCAGGAAAATCGACGTTTTGGGCAAAAGCCCTTCATCAGGACTGAGGAAGTTAGATAAAAACTTCCCCACTTGATTCACTGCTCCCATAAATTCACAAAGGTGGGAATTCTACTTCCTAAAGATCTATTCTGATCCTTAATACCTGCAAAATGTACTGTAAGAACTTCATTGTTGGTTGAAAGAGCTCATATCTGTATCACTCTGGCATTATGATCTACTGTAATAGATCCATGGTTTAAGATGTCATCCATGTGGCAAATGACTCCCTCTAACCTTTCCTGTACTGAAACATCTCTGGGGCATTTAGGATAACAGATGGTAAATCAGTTAAAACAATACCCTCTATATTGTACAATAAAGGTTGCAAATAATTTTGATTCCTCATCTAAAATTAATTGCGTATATGTCACTAATCAAGTCTAGCATAGTGAAACTTGGTAGCCATGATGTGGAAGTGCCGGTGTTGGACTGGGGTGTACAAAATTAAAAATTATACAGCACCAGGTTATAGTCTAACAGGTTTATTTGGAAACACTAGCTTTCAGAGAGCTGCTCAGGTAGCTGATGAAGGAGCAGTGCTCCTAAAGCTAGTGCTTCCAAATAAACCTGTTGGACTATAACCTGGTGCTGTGTGATTTTTAACATAGTGAAAATTGAACTTTTCTCAGCTTTGCCAAACTCCCATCTAGACACCATTGGATGGATTTCCCTTTTAGCAGTGTTGTTCAGCTGTGTGAAAGCCAAACAGGTTCATAGTGAGCCATTTGGTTTCACACAGGTCAATGCAGTCTTAGGATAGTGAAGTCTGGACCAATGCTCAGCCAGTGACCTTCTCCACTCTGCCAATGTACATGCAGGTACACGGCTCCATCACTCACTAGTTGCTGTAACACCTTCCCTCACTCACTGACACCCACCCCAATTTGCGATACCACTAGTGCTGCAGGCCTCTGTGCTGCTTGCTTACTTGATCAGGATACATCCCCAAATGCACCTAAATGCCAGTCGTGCCGCCCACTATCATCTCCCATAATACCTGCCTCTCTCTCTTCCCCCGGCAATCCAAGGCAGGAATGATGTGAGCACCCAAGTATGCTCAGTGAGCGCCATGACAGTAAGTGAACAGCCCAGAGATGCAGCTTGGTCAATCTATGAGTTGGGTGCATTGTTCTGAATGCACAGTGTCCTTGCTGTAGCAATACAAAAATAGTTGCTTGTGCAGCTCAAGACGCAGTATTGATGTACAGAAATGTCCTGTAAGTGGATTGAAGATGTAGGAGGGTATTAGGGTACATTTCAGTAGTTGTGGCATGCATGTGCCCCATGCCAATGGAGCATGCCTTGAGATGTTGGTTCCCAATGCCCAACATGGAGGTCTTTTGGAGCAAATGGTATACTGAAGTTGCCAGGTACCCGCTCTGACTTCCATGCTGAAATTTGTCAACATCTAGCTCGTAGGTAGCATTTGGTAAGATACAAAGCAGAATGTTAATGAACTGAGTTAATAAGGCATTTGACAACCTACATTACTCCTCAAATTGGCAACACACCATAGCCTAATGAGAAACTCAACAGGTGTATAAAGGTGCACTGAGCTGCTTCTGATGTTGAGATTAGCTCCGCTGGATTTCTCGTAGGATTCTGCCACAAATTTCACCATAACCCATGTCATTCAGGCCCCGACAAGATTTCACCTATTGTTCTGTTTCTAAGACAAACTAATCTACTTGCTGCTGAGAGTGTGAGAAACAAGCTTCATTCTATAGCCTCTTTTTATTACACTCTGCACCAGTTGGTGGTACAGAAGTTACCGTGACTTGTCATTTCTTTTCTGCCTGGAAAACATAAGTCACAATTCTCAGGGATTTCCAAAGAACTGGTCCCCAATAGCTTATATCTTCTTGGATATGTTTGGGGCTTATTATTGGGAAAAATACCAGATGACTATGATTGTTAGGTATAAGGATATACCAGGGGGCTGAGAGAAAGGAGAATGGGGCTAATTAGATCAGAAATCTAGTTACCAGAGATGTTTGAGATAGTTTATAAAATGAAGTGACATATTTGATGGATTTCTGGCTTGTTTACATGGTGGGGACCTATTTCTACTATTACAATGTTGAATAGGTGCTTGTTATGGCACTATGTCAAAGAAAAGCAGGGGAGACATCTCCATTTGCTGGCAAATATGTATCCCTACATCAACCTAGCAATATTATTCAATCATAATCACTGTTTGAGAGAGCTTCCTGTATGCAATTTGAATGCTGCAATTTCTGCGTAACAGTACCCCTTTGTCTATAAACTCTTTCGGATATTTTCAGTGTCGTGGTGCATTGTAATGTATGAAATGTGATACCAAAATGTGCACAGCAAGCCCCGACAAACAGTAATGTAGTTATGGCTACGCAATTTGTTGTTGTGGTGTTTTCAGTAACAGGCAGGAGAGATTAAGCAGCAGCTCACCTCTGGGCAGTTGATAATCTCTTTAAATAGCAATATTGTGGGTTCTTTCTCACTGTTTAGTCCATGCTCAACTATGCAAGGTTAAGAGATGGCGTGTTCTTCTCAATTCTACTGGTGACTGTCATTGGAATCTGCTTACTGTGCCGATGTCCTCACCAAGTTAGTGTCTGGCTGTTCACTGCAGAAGTGTATGCACATGTATTACTTGCCACTTTGATCCCTGAGTAGAATACATAGATACCAAAAGAACCAGCAAAACTGGTCAAAATTTTTTGGGTCTTAGCTGAATACTATATGGGTGGCACAGTGGTTAGCACTGCTGCCTCATAGCACCAGACACCTGGGTTCAATTCCTGCCTCAGGCAACTGACTGTGTGGAGTTTGTATGTTCTCCCCGTGTCTGCGTGGGTTTCCTCTGGGTGCTCCAGTTTCCTCCCACAGTCCAAAAATGTGCAGGTCAGGTGAATTAGCCATGCTAAATTGCCCGTAGTGTTAGGTGAAGGGGTAAATGTAGGGGAATGGTTCTGGGTGGGTTGTTCTCCGGAGGGTCGGTGTGGACTTGTTGGGCTGAAGGGCCTGTTTCCACACTGTAAGTAATCTATTTCAGCTTTGATTCTCGAACCATTTGCTGTTGAAAACAGATGAAGTCGATTGGAAATATGGGTGAAGAATGGCCATGCCAGTTTTGCAACACACTGTCTCCTGATTATATTTTACTTTTGATTTAATCACTCAAGAATGAAACGTTTTTCATGCATTTCCCAGTATTCCTTACAAGTTAACACTGAATCCATTTACCTGTCCATATTGATTACGTTCAGAGCTACTACTCTTGGGCTGTTGCCAGAAGTGCTTTTGAAAAGTGTTGTCTCCAGACTAAGAGGATAAATCTCATTTTTGTTTGATGCGTTCCTTTTCTTCACATAGCTCTTGAGGTACAGCTGGACCTTTGCCATTGCTGCATGAATGAAATAGCATAATGGGTTTCTCTATTGGAATTCCTCCATGGTTTGAAGGAAGAATGTAAATAAGGCAGGTGAAAATGCATTTGTGATCCTCTGACTCCTCTAATTGTATTTGCAGAGTGAGGTGAATGCATTTCAGTGGGTTATAGGAGGGCTGCTTGCATTGGCTGCATTTTCATGACTGAACCATGTTGCACATTGTAAAAGTATAGCACTGCCAGTGAATGTGATAATCTTGGTATATTGTAGGGTGCAACTTCACCATGTCGATTTTTCTTTATCACTCTTCTTTCAATCTTGTTTGCATGCAATGATTCCCAAAGTAATTCAGTCAAGTCAGGTATCCTTGTGCTCTGTGTCATTTCGAGACCACATTGGGGTCATGAGGTCACATTTGATGATAGTGGGATGTTTCAGCACTTTTAACCAAGGATGGCCTGACTAGAAGACTGACAGCCTTGAAACTTCAACATCATCATCAGGAAGGTGCAGGATGGAGAGGGAAAAGTGTCATTGCTGAGGAAGATCAGTAACTCAGGGATCACCTCAACATGGAGTTCACAGAGAAATTTCAGGATAGCAAGGATGGAAGGCCTCATCAATCAGATCATGAAAGCCTTAAGGGATGTTCACGGAGCATGTGAGAGTTGGCTTTCTGGCCAATAGCCTCTTCTGGAGTCTCTGACTTCACCAGAAGCTGGTGGCATAGAAGTGGTCTCCACAAAGCTTGTGGCCTCATCATCCAATGAGGGAAATAAGTGGTTTATTTCTATCAAACCAATGGTAAGCTGCATACATGCAAACTGAATGATGAAACATGCAGTCTCACCTTACTATTGCACACTTTCAGCTCGCCACCTGCCCAGCTCAATCCCACCTCCTGCCTGCTCCCAGCTCCCCTCCAACCAGGCCATGTGCTCCCCTTCCTCATCCTGGTTGCTTCCAATAATACCCAAACTGCCTCCTTCCTGTACCGAGCCTGCCCCCTGCTGGATAATGTCTGCAAGAATTGGATGGTGGTGGAGCCATCCTGATGTTACTTTACTAGCCCTTCTGCCTCCATTCTCACCCTCGGGAGATGGGGTGTCAGTAAAATTCAATCTGTTCACATTGCTTCTCCCTTCAGTAGTTCTGCATTTTCTGTTGTAAATATGCATTTCTGAGTGAATGATGAAAACTACCTTTCACTTCAACATTGTACTTTAATTAAAGCATAGAAAAATTTTATGTGACAATGTTTCAAATTTTGGCTCATTGTTACAGTAAATATTTTATCTTAACAATGATTCTATTGGTTCTATTTACATCCAACCTAATGTACATGGATGTGTTCTGAAACATTCAGATGTAACCATGCCAGATTCGTCACCTTTCAACCTGCCCCATTCTGTAATTTAATCATTGTCCATTTTCTAAAGGCATTGTTGATGCAATAATATGTTGTGCTCATAAAACAATATGATTGCTTCAGCCACTTTGACCAAGTAGGAGGCTCAAGTAGCCTTTAAAGGTGAATGTTTTGTTGCAGGACCCATTTCCTAACTAAAATGTGAATCTGCGTTTCTCTTCCTTGTGAGTTTATTGCGCCGTCTCTATGAATAACCCTATCAAAGGGAACATAAACATATCTCTTACTTCTGTCAGAGTGCCAAACTGGGGTTTCATCTGGATTGCTCAGACCCATTTAGAGCAGACTGTGTTTGAGTGATTCATATAAAAGAGCTACTTCCTGTTGTTTTCATCAAGTAGAAAGGTTGGGTTTAAACAATAAGGAGGTAAATGCTGACCTTTTTCAAAACAGGTGCTAGTGAGTCAGCCGTCTGTTTGACATTTCTCTCAACTTGTATTTTCAATGCCAAATATTGCACAAAGCCGGCATGTATGCCCACATACATTAAATAAACAAGCACAAAAATCGCAATAGTATATTGCGAAGATAACACCAGTTCTGGTTTGGTTGTGTGGTTACAAGTTGTCCTGGGGAGTTGATGATGCAGTGCTAATGCCACTGGATTTGTAGCCTAGGGCTAGGCTAACACTCTAGAGATGAGTTCAAATCCCCATGTAGCAGCTAATGGAATTTAAATTCAATTAATCAGTGTGGAGTATAAAGCTGATGTCAGGAGTAGTGACCATATCGCTTGTAGAAACTAACCTGCTTCACAATCAATTCTGAAGAAGGGTCACTGGATCAAGAATGTTAATTCTGCTTCTTCTCCACAGATGCTCCCAGACTTGCTGAGATTTTCCAACAATTTCTGTTTTTATTTCTGCTTTACTATTGCCCGTTAAGGAAGGAAATCTGCCCTCCTCCCATTCTGACCTACATCTGACTCTGGACCCACAACAAAGTAGTTGAATCTTAACTGCTCTCTGAAACAGACTTGCTTGCTACTCAGTTCAAGGGCAAATCGGGATGGGTGCCAAGTGTTGGTTTTGCCAGGGATGTCCACGTCCCATAAAGGAAATAAATGGGTTCTAGCACATGATCTGACCTGTGAGCACAGGTCTTATTTTGTGTCTGAAAAATAGATGTGAACCAATGTGTACCTTATAAGCCAGAAAGTATTTTTAATTGATGTTAGAAAGATTAATTGCATCTAAAGAGCTCAGTAAAATGCATGCATTTTCTGTATCAGCAAAAGTGCCAAAACCAAGCGACAATTTAGAATCCAGAGTTAATTGCCAGCTGTCAACGGACAATTAAATAACAGAGAATGATCAAACATCCACAATTGTGTAATGATTACTTGTTTTTATAACTTAAGCAGTGCATTTTCAACTGAGTCCTGTCTAAGAATAGATAGTCTGGTATTGTTGGCTTAGAGCGGTTTTGCATTTAACAACATTGCCATGGTAAAGTGCTTAAGTGGTGAAAGACTGTGCTTGTGCCGGGCTGTATTTCTTTCCTTGAACAATCCTGGTAACCTAGCATTGGGCACTGGGGCTTCAAACATTTAACAGCGAAGGTTTGCAGAATGGTATTTTGAGACTGCATTGTAAAATTGTGTTACTATGTGGAATAAGTGAATTTAAGTTCATGCAGTATCTTCTGAGACTAACATTCTGTGTATTTTTTTCAACCATTTTATATTGTTTTGGAGGGGCAGATTGTGGAATAGTAACCACAAAGGAATATAAAGGAATCTTTAAGAGAAGCATTTCACAGCATGGATCGTTCTACATAAATAGTTTTGAAGTCATTCTACAACAACTTAGAAAATGATGGACGCGTGTTATCTTACAGCCTGGGTTATATCGGAGATAATTAATTGGAAGAGTTTCTATAATTGATTATTGACCTCTTTTGTCATGTCTTCAATACTCTTATTTACTGATTATTCCCTTCATATCAACAGCAGTGAATATGGTTTTAGAATAAAATGACTTCCAATTTTCTTGAACTTGATTATTCCACATTCCACGCCTCCTCTCCAAAGAGTATCCCACCCAGCCCCTACATTTCCCCAGACTAATACACCTAACCTACAGATCCCTGAATACTACGGGCAATTTAGCATGGCCAATTCACCTGACCTGCACATCTTTGGACTGTAGGAGGAAACCGGAGCAAACCCACGCAGACACGGGTAGAATGTGCAAACTTCACACAGACAGTTGCCCGAGGCAGGAATCGAACCCGAGTCCCTGGCGCTGAGGCAGCAGTGCTAACCACCGAGCCACTTTCAGAATTACATGTAGAACGCCTATACAAGTCCAACTACTTCACACAGGCACTGCAGAATTTTTCCTCCACAGTAACTGAATGCTCTGTAGACTCTTAACTTTTCATCATGCTCCTTAAAAATTTCCATAGCTGCTTTTAAAGCCTGGATTTATTCTACCATTCTACACAGCTCATTGTTTCTTGTTCTGCAGAATCCCCAGAGTTCAAAACTTTAATTGCTGTTTTTAAGAAGTCCAGTAGTTCATCAGTCTGAGTTTTTAAGTTTCATGTTTATTCGTCAGTTCTGATTCATCAGCAAGCCCTTCTCTTATTCAAGGTTTTACAGCCTCACAAGTCTGTCACTGGAAGTTAGAATCCTTAGTGTGGAAGAAGGCCATTCAGCCCAAACCATCCCTCTGAAGAGAATCTCACCCACCCTCAGCCCCCTACCTTACCCCTGTGTTTCCCATGGCGAACCCACCTACTCTGCACATTCCTGGACATTGTGGGCAATTTAGCATGGCCAATCAACCTAACCTGCATAGCTTTGGACCATGGGAGGAAACCAGAGCACCTGGAAGAAAGCGGCACAGGGAGAACACACAAACTCTACGCAGGCAGTTGCCCAAAGGACGAATTGAACCCGAGTCCCTGGTGCTGTGAGGCAACATTGCGAACCACTGAGCCGTGTTCATCTTGTCTTAATTGAAGATCTATCTTGGTTACATTTACTTCTATAAATTTATCATTTAGATGTTTCAAACCCTCATTCAAAAGTTCTACATCCTGTGACTGACGCCCAAGTGTTGTCACCACCTCATAATTTTCATTAGCAAACTCACCTTTCATATGTGGAAGTTGATTCTACACACTGATCTCTTCAGCAGGAGCTAGTTTCTGACACTAGTCTTGACATTCTTGCATTTCTGGTAGTAATCTTGCACTTTATCCTACCTATCCTTATAAACTTGAAATGCAAAAGCAGAAAAAAAATCCAGGAAGTTCTTCTTGCAAAATCTTTATTTCTCCCACTTAACTGTTCTCTTGAAACTCTCTGAATTTTAAACCTATCAAAACATTAGCTAATATGAGATCCAGCCGTTTGATAGGTAATTTAGGAATAATTTTCCATAGTTTATTCAGTCCCTTTGTAAATTAACTTTCTACAAGGGAATGGGCTCATAAATCCATCAAGACCACTTAATATTTTCTGTTCTTTAAACCATTTAAGATATATTCTGTACCGTCATCCACCATCAATGATTAATCTGGTCCTTGTTACTACTGAGTTTGGAGAGTGCACTGTCTGTCTCTAGTTTCACTACTCCACTGGCCAATATATATTTAAACTTTTTAAAAAATGTTTTAGCCACTGATTGATGTGGCTAATTATATGTACCAGGCTATCTATTTCAGAATACAAATCCACCAAATGTGTTCATTTAATATTGAATTATTATACACCTGTAGTAAAATAATATCAAATATTACAGGACATGTTCAGTAAAGATGTGGGGCTGGTTAGTATATAACATGGTCTGTAATAGTGCCTTCTAAATAATGTGGCACATGCACAGCAGTTAAAAGACAATTAAATAAACTTTGCAGACATTAACCTTAAAGAAAGTCAAATAATTCTTAATATTCAAAGAAAAAGGATAAGATATTTTTATGATTCCTGCTGAGGGCAATACTTGGTCAGATTCCTGAGTTAAACGTGATTTATAGATAATAAGGTTTGTTTGCAATTTGATTACCATGGTGATCTGTCATTGAAAGTACTTACACAGGGCTGCTAATGTACTTTTAACAAAAGTACTTATGTTTATTAGACAAAAAGAAAAAAGAAAACAAAGTTATACATGAAAGACAATTTTGAGAGATCTTATCATTGTTTTGAGCCTAACTGATATTATTACTGGACAAGTCAGATCTCAGGCTGAAATCTGGCTTGATAGATCATATTGATTTTTTGGCTTTAATGAACTGCACGTTCACTGAAATATATGCAGGTTTAATGTTAATAATAAACAACAGTTTATTATGCACAAGAACAAAAAATCAAAATAGAGTAAACCAAACCATTTACATGCAACATAAAAAAGATTTTAGATTATGCAGTAAAATACAAACCCATTAATCCCAAGGGCACTTCCTGGTACTCACGCCAGAGAGTTTCATTTATATCATAACTATAGCGCTTAATTTAACTGTGACTTCAATTCTCAATAATGATAGTCTGATAACCTTTTTCTTGAGTCTTACTATAGCTGATCTTCAACTTTCTCAGCTCCAAATAGCCCAAGTAAAGTTTTCAATAAACTATTCTGGCCTGGAACTTTACAAGTAAACTCAAGACTCTTAATAGTTCTAGACTTTCATCTTTTCTTGGCAACAACTGTTACACCCAGGGAGTTTCAGTTAAGACTGCTTAAAAAAAATCCAAACTGAAACCCAAAAGCTTTTTCCAGCACAACCTCCTTATAGTTGTAGTCTATATCTTGTATAATAAAGGCAAGTATCCAATATGCTTTCTTAACTACCTTATCTACCTATCTTGCTACCTTCAAGGATTCCACAAATTATTTTTTGGATCCTCAAAAATTTGTGACACTTTCAACCAGACACAATACTTTTCAGCATCACATTACATGCATTTTCAAAATTGAGAACAAAAGCACACACTCCAAAGGGATTAGTAAACTCTGGCTGTTGGAATTTATACATTAAACAATGGGATCCATGGACCTGAGGCAGTTGGTTGTTCTAATCAAAGTTTTAATCTATGCTTCATAATGTAATCTTATGTATTTCACATAAAATGAAATTGTTAACAGATAAAAAGGGAAGAGGTAATATGATAGCATTTGCAACATTTCAAACAAAATGCCCGAGGGAATAGAGGGAACCTGTTCTGGACTAAAGCTATACACATTTCAGGCAGGTGTTTCACCGCCTGTGATTCCATGTCACCCAAGAGGATGGTGCATTAAATATCACAGATTTAAACATAATTCAAAAGTGTTTCATAGATCCCCTATTATTTAATGATTCAGGGCTGTTCAAATTAGTTAAAAAGACCAGGAACAAATCTCTGGCCTACAATGAATTGTTTTGTGCAGAATAGCAGAGTTTCTACAATTGTTCTCAGTGTTCTTGGATGAAGGGAGCAAACATTGTACATGACTATCATTCCCTGATGATGATCCAGTCATTTGTGTGAATGTTGGAGGAAGACAAAATTGCTATGGCCTTGATTGCTTCAAAGATTGGAGGAGGCACATTCAACAGTGGGAATTAGTATTATACTTGAAAAGATTGCAGAGCAATGGGGAAAAAGCAGGGGATAGGAATTGAATAGGTAGTTCTGTGGGAGAGATAACATCAACACAATAACAGCCCCTTCTTGGTCATATGTTTTTTATGCTTTTATGAAATGTAGGTATTATTGTTATTATCTATCCTTAGCTGCTCTTAAACTGTATAACTTTCTCAGCTATTGTATAGAGTAGTTAAGAGTGAACTACACAACTCTGTATTTGGAATAATATGTAGGCCAGATCAAATAAATAAGTCAGATTTCCTTCCCAAGGATGTAGTGCTGAAGCAGATGGACCTTTACAACAATGATAGCTTCATAGCTGTCTTGCCTTTACTTCCAAATTTTGATAATTGAATTTAAATTCCACAAATTATGTGGAAAGTGAATTTGTGTCACTAGGCTATATCCTGTGATATAACCACAATGACACCGTGTCCTATTGCTCTGAAGCTGGATTCAGCTCATAGCTCATAGAATCCTTAGAACATAGAACATAGAACATAGAAGAATACAGCGCAGTACAGGCCCTTCGGCCCTCAATGTTGCGCCGATCCAAGCCCACCTAACCTACACTAGCCCACTATCCTCCATATGCCTATCCAATGCCCGCTTAAATGCCCATAATGAGGGAGAGTCCACCACTGCTACTGGCAGGGCATTCCATGAACTCACGACTCGCTGAGTAAAGAACCTACCCCTAATATCTGTCCTATACCTACACCCCCTTATAGTGTGGAAACAGGCCCTTCTTCCCAACAGGTCTACACCAACCCTCTGAAGAGTAACCCACCCAGACGCATTCCCAGTTGTGATGTTCCATGATCCACCTCACTTGTTAGTACTTCTACTCATGTTTTAACATGGAGAATGATCATTTTGGTGAAATATTACTCCCCTTCACTGCCAAACAACTCCCAATTCTATATGTCTAATAATTCATCAGATGTTGTTGTGTTGATTAAGGCTACAAGAGTAAATACCTTTGACAGGATGTGCTTGATGAATAATGACATTGTAGCTTTTTTGTTTTGCCTGTTTATAGATAACTTGTGGTTGAAAACATGTTAATTTTCTTTTGTTTTGTTGAATTTACACAAGAGAAAGCTTTCCAATTTTCCTCAAGTCTTTAAACAATGAAAACAAATATTGCTATTGATCTTTGTGTCGGTTCCTTAGACTGGACGCATGTACAACGATAGAGTTGAAACCGTTACATCTTTTTTGTTCTTTCATGGAATATGTTCGTTGTTGCCCAACAAACTGTCTTTTTTAGTCATTTCAGAGGATAGTAGAGAGTCAACCATATTTCTATACAGCTGGAGTCACATGACTGTTCTATGGTAAGGACTGTAGATTTCTTTCTATAAGGGACATTAATGATCAAAATATGTTTTGTAATGACCACCAGTTATAATAGTAATCCATGGTGGCAGTACGAAGACAAGCTTTTAATTCAAATTTCGAACCCTTGTCCCCAGAGTGTTAGGTTTAGACTCTTCATTACTAGTAACATTATCACGACACCATTATCTTGTTTACAAAATGCTGGCACTTCATAAAAAACACACTGCTGGAAACAGTGGGCTGTTCGCTTTAGGATGAATTTTTTATTGGGATTCTTCATGGAAACTCCAGGCCAACTGGATGAACTGGAGAGCCTTGATACAAATTCACTTGTTAAATGTAGTAACACTTTAAATTAGCTAAGAACGAGTTTAAGTTGTCATACCTCTTTTCCCCATAGATGTGCAGTGCTAGAGTTGATAAGTGGAAGAAATAAAATTCACTGAAATGTACCAATTCTGAATAAGTCAGTTCAATTATACGATTCATAAAATATAACAAATGCCCTAGTTGTCCTGTATACTCTGATAAATGCTTTTCAATTTTATTTTACAATAAACTATTTTTCCAGATAAAACCAAATTAAAGTGCTCTGTTACACTGGAGGAAGACAAGATAATTCAGCAAGCTTGCTGTCCTCAAGTTATCTTTCCTGGAGCAAATACCAGCAATGCCCTCTGGTCACAGTTTTAAAATTACTGGTTTATAAAGAATTTTCCACTGTCATCCTGTGAGGTCTAATCTACTGGTCAGTTGTTAGAGTATCCCCATTCATCCTTATCCTTGAACCTATAGCATTCATCAGAATGCTGCATTTTGAACTCCTCAACTTTACTTAGGATAGGAGTTTGGGATTGTGCAACACACCATTTAATTTTGAAGAAGCAGTCAATTCTTTATCTCTGTCTGTCTCTCTGACATATTTTGTTGCAATTATGTTTAGTTTCACTCATTGGACTCAGCCCCAAGGTTTGGAGCATGCTGCAAAGGCATTTTTCACATTAAAACTTGGAATGCAAAATGTTATTTGAGAATGTCCACTGATGGGAATGCTTGGTTCTTGGGGTGAGCATATTTTGCCTGAGGTGTCTGCAGCTTCAGTTGCTAAACAACTGTCGTTGAACTCCGGTGACCTGTACCAAGTGACTCTTTGGCTTGTGTTATCCTCCTGCTGAAGCAGCCACTTGGCAGCAATTTATATGCTATTAGCTTTGTGACCTTATTTTCTCTGTTTCTTTCCTCGTCTCTCCCTGCACTGCTGATAGGTGTATGTGTGAGACTCAATCTCCGAGTACTGAAGAGGCAGTCTACCCTGTTTCAGCAAAATAACATCAGCTCCCATTCAAGTAAACATGACAGAACTCAGGGTTTGGCAGCACAGGAAAATGTTTAACGGAGCATACAGGTTATTGCATTGCAGTGTAATATACTTATAAATACAGAAGAAGTGAAGATTTTAAGAAAAGATTTATTTGTCTGTTTACAACATCTCCTAAACCTACAACTTCTGCCACATAGGAAAACAAAGGTGAACAGGAACTATTTTGGCTACTGTTAAGTTCCTGTTCAACTCTGCTACGTGTTTCCTGTTCTTAAGCTCCATGTATGTTAGGAGATGCAGAGGTGGTCCTTGCTCCACACCTTGACAAGAGGCCTGCTTAGCATCTTCAGGATGGCAATCTGTAACTACTGGAGTGCCACAGGGATCAGTGCTGGACCCACATATGAATGACTTGCATGACAGAAGTAATGTACTTTTGCCAAGTCTACAAATGATCCAAAAATAGATGGGAAGACAGGTAATGAGGATGACACAAAGAGGTATATGAAGAGCTTGAGTGAGTGGGCAAAAACTTGACACATGGAATATAATATGGGAGAATGTGACGTTATGTATGGTGGCAGCTCTTCAATAAAAGCTGATTGTTATTTCAACAGGGAAAAACTGCAGAAAGCTGTAGCACAAAGGGACTTGGCTGTTCTAGTGCATAAATCACAATAAACTAGCATTCAGCGGGTACTCAAGAAGGCAAATGGAAAGTTTATCTTCATTTCAAAAGGGAATGGATCATAAAAGTGGGCAGGTCTGGCGAAAATATCCAAGGCATTAGTAAAATCACAGCTGGAATACCGGGAGTAATTTTGTTCCCCTAATCACGGCACGGTGGCTCAGTAGTTAGCACTGCTGCCTCACAGCACCAGGGTCCCAGGTTCAATTCTAGCCTCGGATGACTGTCTGTGTGGAGATTGCACATTCTCCCCGTGTCTATGTGGGTTCCCTCCGGGTGCTCTGGTTTCTTCCACAGTCCAAAGATGTGCAGGGCAGGTGAATTGGCCATGCTAAATTATCCATAGTGTTAGGTGCATTAGTCAGAGGGGAATGGGTTTGGGTGGGTTACTCTTCAGAGGGTCAGTGTGGACTTGTTGGGCTGAAGGGCCTGTTTCCACACTGTAGGGAATCTGATCTAATCTAATCTAATCTGAGGAATGATATAGTGGCATTGGAGGCAGTCCAGAGAAGGTTCACTTTGTAGATCCAAGGGATGGAGGAACTTTCTTATGAGAACAGGTTGAGTAGGTTGGGCTTATATTCATTGGAATTTCGAAGAATGAGAGGAGATATTATTGAAGTCTGTAAGAATTGAAACATACTAGATTCTTAGGGGGTTTGACAGCGAGGATACAGGGAGGTTGTTTCCCTTGTAGGCAGGTTTAAGATCAGAGGGCAGTATACCAGGGTAAGGCAATGCCAACTTAATCCAGAGATGAGGAGGAATTCCTTCTGTCAGAGGGCATTGAATCTATGGAATTCTTCATCATTCAAGGCGGAGATCCAAAGATCTCAGGGCATCAAGGGTTATGGGGAAGAAGGAGAGGCAAGTGTAATTGAGGATTATTGGATCAGCTATTGAAAGGCACAGTGGGTCAAATGGCTTACTTCTGTTCCTAAATCACATTGTCTTACATATCCCAAAGTAGATCAGACCTCATTACCTCCTTCTATTTATTTCTGAAGACTGTACTCACAGGTCACAGGATGCAGCCCTTGACTTACAATGCATGATAGCCAGGTGTGCCAACTAGCTGTAGTTACATAAGGATCTGGAGTGAAATAGAGCCTTATGATTAAACTCATCAGTATCTATATGTCCCTGGCGTTTCTTTGGTACCCTACTAGAATCAGGTCCCTTGCATCCTTCTTATCAAATCTCACATCCACTGCCACCGTTAATATCATGGCTAATTAATTTTCACTGGTCTTTGAGCCAATTGCCAGATCTAGTCCTTTGTCATTTCAGTCATTAAGAGATATTTTAATGTTACAGTTTTGAGGAGCAGATCTACTTAAAGTGAATGAATTTCAATTTATTTTGTATGAAATTGAACTTTTGGCAAACAACTTGAAGAAGTATATATTTTACATTTTAGAAGTGACATTTCAACTGGGAGTGAGTGCAATACATCTGTTTTTGGAGAGATTTTTGGCAAATAACTTAGAATGAAATTATCTGGTGTTGCAGATTTTTCTGGTATTGAGCTGTCAGGCTTGGTTTTGTTGTAAAACGAATGGCGTGTGAAAGACACCGAGTTATTAATGTGCGAATCAGCCAGAAAACTGTAACAAGCAAGTGATAGCTTGTGAACTATGAATCACTACTATGGGTTACTGGATTAATAGTGTCATTCTACTATTAGCTATGCAAAAACAGCATCCCATACTTAACCTCTCGATGAGGTTCATCTAGTTGATGTAGGTGCACAATATTGGTTCATTAAAAACGTCACAGAAAGTTATCAGCATACATATCCCACTAACAATGCGATAATTGTAAGAAATAAACAAAACCCTCTTGTGGCCAGAGTGTCTTATGCCATTCATTTAATTTCAAATGGTTTTAAGATGGAAATTTGGTAGTTAAAATGTATTTTTATTGTTGCTTTCTCTGTGCTCCCTGTATCTCTCTTATTCCAATCTTTCCTTCCCTCTCTGGATTTCTGTTTCTGTACCAGACTGAATTTTGAATTTGCTTACTCTGAGTTACTCTCCTTCTCATGTTTCCTTTATTTATCACCAAATCAAATAATCACTTTGGTTGAGGGGGTTTACAATTAGATTTTTCTTTACCAAAAGGTTTCAGATGCTCTGTTGCCTTCACTGTGTCCTTATCATCTTACACTATCAAAAATTAACATCCAATTCTAACCAATGGGTCATGTTGCACTCTGCCCCATTCCAGGAAAGTCAGGCCCATCACTTTTTTTTTTCTTTTATCTCAACACTTTTTCACAAAACTGAGATCCAGGTTTAGCAAAGCAACTGTGATAGCCCACTATTCTCATTATATCAGTCTCAAATTTAATTCAGCAACATTTATTTCATTCTCGATAAATAACTTCAAGGTAACATCAACTGAGTGTTGAAGAAATACAGTCTTTTGGCAAAAACTTTGGAGAGGTTCCAGGATAGACATCAGCCTACATACTGTAAATCATACCTTTTTTTTGTTTGCTGGGCTTGAGAAAATTCTATGAACAAGAGAAGGCGGAGGGGAAGCATCTTTGAATAAATCATATTTCGGAAATGACAGGAAAAATCTTTACATTGGTGTCTCAGTTCCATTAAAACTACACTACACTGGCTACGACTTTAACAAATAAAATACTTCAAGATGTTCTGAGGTAGTGAAAGGCACTATACAAATGCAAATCTTTCCTTATTCACTTTTCTCTCGAAGGCCTTGGTCACTTCTTATAGTTGGAGTTTAGCAGCCAGTTTGTATGATTACTAATTTGAAAGGTTCGTGACAATCCATAATTTAAATATTAATAATATACAAACAATATTAATGGAAAGCTAACAGGCCCTACTTTTATTGTTAGCTTGTGTATACTCAACATTTCAGAATACTAATTTTATTTTTAATAAATGTAATTCCGTGTGCAGTTTATAAATTAATTTCATGATCTTCAATTATGTTCGTTACTGGAGCTTTCTATGACTCAACGTTTTGATTTATGCTTTATAAAGTAATGGTTCAGTTGGTTTTACTTTTATTTGCTTTTTATAAGTCAGTAAGCAGCAGTAACAAGCAGCTACACATTCTGCTACAATGCTTTTTTTATAAAGGAAAAATGATTAAACTGAAGTGCAAGACTGGTTGATAAGTAGAGGCAGTGCCTCTCTGAATGGTTACATTGAGTACATCTCCTGTTTAAAATGATCATTGAAATTAGCAGCAAAAACTAATGCACATTTTGCGTTTTACTGGCTAATTCAATGGAGGGCAGGAATAAAATAAAAACAAAACATGTTTAGAAATCTGGTTTCTGAAGCATGCTGTGCACTTATTATTTTCAGGATCATTTTCCATAAGTTGAAATTTAGTTAGCTTCACGTTTTGTGTCCTTTGTAAGTTACTAATTAGCAGTAAATCTGAGGTGCTGATTTAATCTATAATAAATCTTTTAGAGATTAGCATCATATATGTTAACAACACAGAATAGTTTTATACAACTTGACATTGTTACAAACACAAAAACCTTAGTGGAATTTTTGCTTTCTTGTGGGATCGTACTGCCATTGGCAGGGTGCACGTTTGACAGTAAGTTTATTACAAAAACATAAAATGTGGTTTACATTGAACACATAACTCTAGACTGAAAATTGTCCAAAGTCCACTGAGATATATATTTGACACCCACGTTTTAACAGGCTTTAGTGCATGCATCACCAAAACAAGTAGATGAGACAGGAGATTTGCAGCAATGTAATGTTCTTTTTGTAAATACTGCATTTCAAATTGAATTAATCTGCCTTGATGTTAACCGCTATTTATGTGTCATTTTGAAATTCATTTCCGTATGAGGATTTATGAATATATCTGTGCTTTTCTAATTAGTACTGTAGAGTGATTCTATTTACCTGAAAGTTCCAAAGTTGGAATCTTCAATCTATTATCATTGATACAGGTAAAAAGGATTATTTGGCTACCTGTCAAGCATTAAAACGTTTATGGTGAGGGGGTGGGGGGGAGAGAGCGTGGAGGGTTGCATTGTAATCAGACAGTTTTCAGTCATTTCAGTTCATGAAATCTAATCTCATTAAGCTTCCTTATGCAAGATTGTGCTTGCTTGCTTGTCTGTTTAAGGTTTATTAAAATCTATGTGAAAATGTTTAAGTTTTCCAAAGAAACAAGAAAATAAGGTAGAGACGTTCAAAGTCAGCTCCAGCTCTCTAAGTTTGGAATGCATCTTTCATATTTGAGTTGATACTTGGCTTTCTACTCGTCAAAAATAGGTTGTCAAGGGTGAGGGAGAGGAGCATTTTAACCTAAAAATGGTTTGCATGAAAATATGATTCCTAACCTAATCCATCAATTTTTAGCTTTAACTGAGGCAGGATTTGAATGGAAAAGCCAAGGAGGCAGGTTGGTATTTAAAAAAATGATGATGAGTGTGTAAGCCTCATTGTACACCAACAGTATTATTAGAAAAAGCATTTCAGGATTTTGACCCAGTTAGTGTGATATAATGATAATTAGTTCCAAGTCAGGCTGCTGTGTGGCTTGGAGGGGACCTTGGAGGTGGTGGTGTTCTCACGCATCTTTTGCTTTGTTTTGTTAGGTTGTGGAGACTGCAGGTTTGAAGGTGCTGACAAAGGGTGGTCTACAGCAGTGTATCTTATAGATGCTGCCATTGTGTTTTTGGAGGTGAAGGGTGCTTGTGTGTTTAAGGTGGTGGATGGAGCCCCCAGCATTGTCCTTGGAGGGTAAGCTTCTTGAGTGTTGCTGGAGCTGCACTCAACCAGGCAGGTGGAGAGTCTTGACTTGTAGATGGTTTACAGGCTTTAGGGAGTCAGGGGATTCTCCTAGCTATCTCGTATCTCTGTTGAGTGATTATGCTTTTTCCGTGAATTTCAACTGTGCCTGGTTGAGCTGTTTGAATTCACCATGATAACTAAACCGGATCCTGTCCTGAACTGATCTGATTATGTGCACAGTTCTGGTAATTGTCACAGAAGGGTAAGTGGGCAAGAAGCCCAGGCAATTTTTCCTGTGTCTGATCTGGGGAATGCAATAGTCAAATATTGCTCCCCTGCTGTTAGTTTGGCTGATATCAACTAACTCTAACTGTGCAATGATTGAACTTTAAACCATGTCTGGCTGCATTATTGCCAGATGGTTAATTTATCCACTTACACTTTGTTTCTGTTTTAAATCTGAAGAAATAAGGGAACCTTGATTGAATTTTAGGCAGGAAAATGTCACCACCTTTAAAAAGTTTATTACTAAACATTAGATACTGTTCTCTCTGGATTCCTTGGGACCAAGTTATTCCTGCATTTCAAAACTTTCCAGAATGTAGAATGACAATAAGGCTTCTAACCACAAGTGCACAAACTGGAAAATAGGGTAGAAATAAATATTTACGTGAAACATAAAACTATGGTAAAGCATTTTAAAGCCCTTAGAAAAATGTTTCAATTCCCAAAATATTGTAATTTCCATTCTTCCAATAACAAAACAGAGCCCAAGTGGCTGACTGGTGAGTCTGAGAGTTATTTGTAACTCAAGATATTAATGACTGAAAGTGTCCGAACAATAGTTCAGATTTTCCACTGGCCAGAGTCATTATGCCAATGTAGATGGGAGTTATGCATGGTGATCCTGTGGATCATTCTAGCAGACCCCTTACGAAACTGAATGTTCCTCTACATGTGGAACCCTCTGAGAGTCTCCATAAAAACCAAACTTCAGATGGTTCTGAATTGAAGAGTTACTCAAGAAAATTTGGACTATTAAATACATAGTCTAACTCCTGCATAATTACTGAACCGACCTTGTGCTCACCCCACACACCTCCAACTATACCACCTGCCCCCACCCCCAAATCCTGGTCTGATGCCACAGAGACATCAGCATTGTGCCACAAAGCCCTTTTCAGCCCATATATACTTACCTTTTCACAGTCAAAGGCAAAAAAAAATCAAAAAGCAAGTATAACTGAGGGAGACTGGAGACTCTTCTTGGATCTGTGAAAGAACAAAGAAAGTTTACAGCCCAGGAACAGGCCCTTCGGCCCTCCAAGCCTGAATTGATCCAGATGTACTGTTTAAACCTGTCGGTCATTTCCTAAACATTTGTATCCCTCTGCTCCCCACCTACTCATGCATCTGTCCAGACGCATCTTAAATGAATCTACCCTGCCTGCCTCTACCATCTCTGCTGGCAACGCGTTCCAAATGCCCACCACCCTCTGTATAAAGTACTTGCCACATATTTCCCCCTTAAACTTTCCACCTCTCACCTTGAAAACATGGCCTTTCGTTATTGAATCCTTCACCTTGGGGAAAAGCTTGTCTCTATCCACCCTGTCTATACCCTTCATGATTTTGTAAACTTCAATCAGGTCCCCCCTCAATTTCCTTTTTTCTAATGAAAATAAACCTAACCTACTCAACCTCTCTTCATAGCTAGCACCTTCCATACCAGGCAACATCCTTGTAAACCTTCTCTGCATTCTCTCCAAAGCGTTCACATCCTTTTGGTAATGTGGCGACCAGAACTGTACACAGTATTCTAAATGCAGCTGAACCAATGTCTTGTACAATGTTACCATGACTTGCCAGCTCTTATACTCAATACCCCGTCCAATGAAGGCAAGCATACCATATGCCTTCTTGACCACTCTATCCATCTGTGCAGAAACCTTCAGGGTACAATGGACCTGCACTCCCAAATCTCTCTGCCCATCAACTTTTCCCAAGGCTCTTCTGTTCATTGTATAGTTCACTCTAAAATTAGTCTTGCCTAAATGAATCACTTCACATCTGTCTGGACTGAAAGCCATCTGCCACTTTTTCACCCAACTCTCCACTCTACCTATATTCTCCTGTATTCTCTGACAGTCCCTTATGCTTTCTGCTACTCCACCAATCTTCGTGTCATCTGCAAACTTGCTGATCATACCAACAGTGCCCTCTCCCAGATCATTTATGTATTTTACAAGCAACAGTGGCCCCAACACTGACCCCTGTGGAACACCACTGGTCACCTTTCTCCATTTCGAGAAACTCCCTTCAACTACTACTCTCTGTCTCCTGTTGCTCAACCAGTTCTTTATCCATCTAGCTAGAACACCCTGCACACCATGTGACTTCACTTTCTCCATTAGTCTCCAATGGGGAACCTTATTAAATGCCTTACTAAAGGCATTTAATGTCCATGTATATGACATCAGCATCCCTTCCTTTATCTCTCAACTTGGTCATTTACTCGAAGAACTCTATTAAGTTGGTAATATTAAGATGTGAATCTCTCTTTTGCGAAAAAAGAAGGGCTGGAATGGCAAACTGTGTGAGATTGGCACTCCCCTGATAATCTGGCCCAACTGATTTCCAGATGATAGAGGTTACAGTATAATAAACTTTAGAATATAGCACACCAGGAATAATACTTTATTTGTAATTGTCTCATAACCTAGCTGTAAAGTTCCACCACAGTTATGTCAGTTAAATACATATCAGGTATACTCTTTGTATGCAAATACACCATTCACATATGAATTGGGATTAATGACCTGATGTTATAGGTGGATAGAAGTCCCATTTTACACATTTGCCTCCAGTGAAATGAGATTGAAGGAATTCCAAGCTAGGATGTCTAATTAAAAGGCTCTTTCCAAACAAAATGGTAAAGTATTGGACTCAATTATACATGGTTTGTTTTTTCAGTTCCCGGAAGGAAAAACGCTGTCAATGTAGTGAATGAGACATACTGGTCCAATTTGTCTTGTATACTTCAAATTGGGGAATAGTATGACCAGTGCATGCATTCCTAACTATTATAAATTTCCGACTGGTTTATCCCTCTGTGTGGTTAATAAATAGTCACAATTTGAGAAAATGATTAACTTTTCCTTCCCTATTTAGTATTCCCCCAGGTACCCTTCACTTTTTTGAAGAATAAATGGTTATTACAGTGTAAATCCATAGATCCTCCAATGACTAAATTTCTAAGTGTAAGCTTCGATAGTGACTGAAATATTTTTTTAAAAATCTTTACAGATGTTGCCTGGCTTGTTCAGCGTTCCTAGCATTTTGTTTCAGACTTTAATAATTCTGTGTTCACTTAAAGTAAATCCAGAAACTGTTGACTTTTATTGAACAAGCAAATTTTGCTTAAAAGATAGTTTGGGCTCATTGGGTTACAATGGACATGAGGTTTCCCTACGCAAGTTATTACGTCTACAAATATGTCGGAGGCAAGCCCAGTTGATGAAGTGAAAATGGATAAACAAGTTTCAAACTGTCTTGGAAGCTGCTTTGTAGATCTTTGCCTTGCTTCAATACATTTAGGAGAAGTTGTTGAATTTCACCTCTGTAATTTCACGTGAATGCAAAAGATGCAACTCCATGAGACTAATTCAAAGAAAATTTGGGACTGATATCACAAAAAAAGATAATTTGTTCATGATCACATTGTTGTTTGTGGAACTTTGCTTTTATAGATTGGATAGCCTATTTCCATCATTACAACAATGACTACAATTCAAAAGTATGTTAGTTAGCAATAAAGATGCTTTGTGATGTTGTGAAGTCATGAAAGGTGTTATATAAATGAAAACTTTTTGTTCTCTGTTTGGAATGTGGAATTAAAGTTGCAAAATTGAGGGGAAGAGATGCTTTTTGCAAGATTTTCTCTGTTCTTTGGCCAATCTCTTAATGCAGTTAGGTCCATAGTTGTGCCTTGCTCTTACTTGGACTATGACTGCTTGACACTTGTGGGGTGGACTGAGCAAAAATGGAATGCAAATTCCTTGAAACCAGTTCGAAATGCCTGCAGCATTTCTCAAAAATATATTCAGTCGTGGGGTGTAGGCATTGCTGCCTCACAAACAATCATTACCCATCTGCAATTGCCCTTGAGAAGGTGGTGGTGAGCTGCCTGCTTGAACTGCTGCAGTCCAGTTGCTGTGGTTTGACCCACAATGCCCACTGGGAGGAACTTTTGGGATTTTGATCTGGTGACAGTGAAAGGATGATGATGTATTTCCAAGTTAGGATGGTGACTGGCTTGGAGAGGAACACCATGGAATGTCAAGAGGTGATAGTTAGATTATCTCTTATTGGAGATGGTCATTGCCTGGCATCTGTGTGGTGTGAATGCTACAATATGTGAATCCACATCTGTGGCTGAGTCTTTTTGGTTACATTTCCACTTCAAGATTTTCACACCAGAGGAATTTATCATTGTGTTGTTGAGGGATGTAATGCTTAATTGGAAATATTTCTGGAAAATAAGTTAATCTTCAAGTATGAATATCGGTCACCAGCTTGGTGATGCAGGCACGACTGGCCAAACAGCTTACTCTCATTCCTATTTCTTTCTTCTTATGGTCTTAACTTGCACCTGGCATGAATCTGTAACTTCCTGTGAGAGGAGCTAATGGCAGCAGCTGTATTGTGTGCTGATTATCAGAAATAGCTCACCTGATTGGGTTAAGACTGACATCTTTACGAGCTCTCAGTGTAACTTAATTTCCCTTTGATGAAATTTATGTGCATGTGACAATTTGTGAACATAGCGGATGAGAAACAGATATATTTTGCTGAAGATTTCTGGAGAAGCCAAGCAGACAAGACGGATTGCCGTAGAGCTATGATAACACAAGAGAATTGAATTCCAAATTATCCTATTTTTCTAAGCTTAATCGCATTGTTAAAAGCTGAATTTCCATTTCGATTTCAGTATCGTTGAAAGGGTTGTATGGCAAAGGAAGTGTGGAACTCTTGTTACCTAATCATAGGCAGGAAATTAATGAGCCCTGAAATTGCAGTTCAGTCATGTTTCATGGTACAGTGGACAAATTGGAAGAGCACAAAGGATAGGAAATACAAAGTGACCAGAGTTATGGGATGTCAGAGGCCCTGGACAAGCTAAACCAGAACTGATCTGCAGTAAAGTGATCTCATTAAACCTAGAGATAATAGGATTGTGTGAAGTAACAACTGAGGCTGCATATTCATTGTGAGTATTTCTTCTGTGGCATTTTCATATTAATTTTTTGAAGGTGCACAAAGACATGTGGACATGTACAGAGCCATTTCCAGGTACTTTGAACAAATAGGATTCGCCTGAAGAAGGGCTCATGCCCGAAACATCGATTCTCCTGTTCCTTGGATGCTGCCTGACCTGCTGTGCTTTTCCAGCAACACATTTTCAACTTTGAACAAATAACAAAGGATAAAATTCCTTTTTGGATTGCATTTGCTGGGATTTAACTATTAAAAAGCTGATGATATGAGTCCTCTTTCCCATGATAACTTTCCCTTTAAGGAAACATAAATAATGTACTGAGTAGTTTCAGAGACTTGAGGGAGCGATGTAAGGTAAAGTGTTTATATTAATGTATAAATAAATGGTCTATATTATCAGTGGTGCAACCTGACTACCAAAATTGCAAAGGGATGATTTTATGTTTAAACCTCATGTAAAATCATGCCCTGTACATAGTTAGATAACAATTTTCAACAAAAGGAAATGTTGACTAACATCCTGTTTTCCATGGACTCCATCAATTCTAATGCCAATAATAATGAAATAACAATCACAGGCAATAATAACAGAATTCTTTCAAATACATATTTTCTTGAAATATAGCCCTTTGAATTGAAAGGAAGCTAGTGACTTGGAAGGTGGAGTGTGCAGACAATTTGGTGATGACAGATGCCATGTTATATATGCATAATGGAACACTTGACATACACTTGGAAACCCTCTCTGAAATAAACCTCTGTAAATCTGCATAATATTATGCATCAGCATTGTGGTGGTAGCATGTAACATCTGCACAGCAGCAACTCACCAAGGCTTGCTTGATATTATTTAATTTTCACAAGGTAATTCCCTCTGAACTACCAACATAGCAAGAGGGTTGGGGTAGTTTCACTACTCAGACTTCAAAGGTTAAAGAAGAACCATAATACCTTTTTCAGATTCAATGTTGAGTGGATAATCAATGCAAGTTTCACTTGTTGATAACCATATCCTGGAAATGAACATTTAAAAGAAACATTTCTTATGGAATAATTCAGAGGTCCCAAGTTATTCTTGACTAAAGCTATTGAATATATTCATGTGATTTATCATCTTGAGACAGAATCAAAAGTTATTGCCAGACAAATAAGTATATCAGGCATGGTTTAAAAACAATTTGCCCTAATGAGTCCCATTTTATCACCACACAGTGCAAGCGTTTGGCTAAAACTGGAGAACAAGAGAAACAGATTTTCTATATCAGCAAACTGAATTTCAGAATTCAAATTCAGGTTAATTAATTGCCTTCAACAGCAGACCTTTCAAGACCTCTGGAGACCAGTTGAGATCGGACCAGCCGGGTTGAGACTGGTTGAAACTGGTCAAGACTGAACCAGACCAGTTGAGACTGAACCAGACCAGTTGAAACTGCTCAAAACTGGGATCAGTTGAAACCAGACCAGATTGGTTGAGACTGGACCAGATCAGACCAGACCGGTCAAAACTGAATCTGACCAGTTGAGATTGGACTAGACTGGTTTCTAACTTACAGCAAATTAAAGACTGTTCTCAATAGCATTTTCTCACAAACATATTATGAAATGATGAGAGAATTGCTGATATCGGTGCATTGTGATCTAGGCCGCTTTCTCTTTACATCCCTAAGTATATCAAAGCAGATTTGTGTATCATTTCAATTATTTAAGCAAGGACAAAATCTTCCAGCAAATCACTTCAAATTATGATTCTAGCCTAAGTTTTATGTGCAAGTTACATTTTATGGTGGAAAGCAAGACAGGTCTTTGTTTGTACTATGATTAGATTTGTGAGGTCATTATCTTTCAGCACAAGTACTTTTTTTTAAAGACACAATCAACAAGTTAAAAAATGCTTCAGTAAATTTGTTGCATCGTACAAAAAGATGATTGCCTTCAAATAAATGGTCTATATTATCAGTGGTGCAACCTGACTACCAAAATTGCAAAGGGATGATTTTATGTTTAAACCTCATGTAAAATCATGCCCTGTACATAGTTAGTCAAGCTGCAGAGCTATGGCAAACATCAGAAACCATTTTTAAGCTAAAGACTACTTTGAGAAACATGATATCAGATTGTTTGTTGTTTACATATTTTGCTTAATTCAAGTTGTCCCTTCAGTTTCTTGTACAATTCTCTAAAGATTGTGCCATCAAATGGTGTTCACTTACTCCATTTGAACTAAGATGTGTTGGGGGATCATCTGGACTTCTTTGAGTTTTCCAACCCTCCATTTATTTGGTTAAAAATCACATAACACCAGGTTATAGTTCAACAGGTTTAATTGGAAGCACTAGCTTTTGGAGCGACGCTCCTTCATCAGGTTCAGCACAACTACCTGATGAAGGAGTGGTGCTCCAAAAGTTAGTGCTTCCAATTAAACCTGGTGGACTATAACCTGGTGTTGTGTGATTTTTAACTTTGTCTACCCCAATCCAACACCGGCATCTCCAAATCATGACTTCCCTTTATTTGGCTGTTTGTACAGCACTTCCTGTTCTGTAGGTCAGTTTGAGCACTAGACTTCACAATGTGAGAAGTGATAAGTGACCCTCCACCTTAATCGTTGCAAGGGACAGGACAGCAAACACTAGTTTTATTGTGTTTTTAAAAGTTTTGAATGTATTAAAAGCATTTTTTTTCTCTGAAAAACACATAAATACCACGCTAGTGAACTCAACCCTTCAACCATACTTTACATAGCTCTGAAAGTCAAATCAGTAGAGTTTGTGCAAGATCCTCAACTTTCTATAATTATACATCTAAAACTGACCATACGTAATGCATCAAAACCAAGGAAATGAAGACAACCATTTGGTACATGTCTTATTCATGTTGGAGTTATCAATTTTGTTATATTCCTAAATGTTCTGATGTACAGTTATTTAAACTTCTGACATCTGGGAATGGGAAACAAGCATTGATTCTGTGAACAGCTGCTGATAAAGGTTACAGCAGAAAAATCTACAATCACATTTTTGTTATTTGTACACAAATTTAATGACTAAAGTTTATCTGCAGATATTAGAGGCTTAAATATGCTCCACGCATATTTGATGCTGCCTCCTCATATCCCAGACTATAAAGTTGGTTCAAATGGAGCCCATGATGCTGGCTGTCTGAACATTTATTAGGGGGTTGAGCAGCCGGCTAGCACAACCAGCTTGCCTCTTTTAAAAGCAGTCATTTCCTCTAAGAAGGGGAGCTGGACTCAAGGGACCTTCTGTTAGCTGCTTGTAATAGCATTGAACTACAAAATCAGAGCAGCAGGGAGAAGAGAGATTTAGTTCTGTCCTGAATGGGATACTGGAAATCTTAGTCTTTGAGGTAAGCAGGAAGAGACTGGTCATGATTTTGCAGGGGTGAGGAGCCCGTCAAGATTGACCCACAGATGGGAAGCAGAACAGGGCGGTCAATTCCCAGTCTGTGTTGAGAATACAGTAACATTGTCACCAGATGTGGAGGTGCCGATGTTAGACTAAGGTAGACAAAGTTAAAAATCAGAGTCTAGAATCACACAACCCCAAGTTGCAGTCCAACAAGTTTTTTTGGAAGTACTTTTGGAGTGCTGCTCCTAATGAAGGCATCGTATGATTTTTAACATTGTCACAAGAAACTGAGTCACTTCATGTGTATGGTGTAGGGTGTCAAATGCATCTTTATATGACATCTGCTGCTCACCATTTCACCAATGAATTGGATGAGGACTAATATACTGGCCAGGAGATTTGCTAGAGACTTAGGAGGATTTAAACTAGTGAGATGGATGGGACTCTGGGAATGGTGAGGAAAGAGATCAATTTGAGACTGGTGCAGTTGGGAAAAGGAGTAAGTGAAACGGTCAGGGCAGGCAGGAACAAAGCAGAAAAGGGATAGGACTGATAAATTAAATTGCATTTATTTCAATGCAAGAGGCCTAACAGCTAAGGCAGATGAACTCAGGGCATGGTTGGAAACATGGGATTGGGATATCACAGAGATTACAGAAATGTGGCTCAGGGATGGAAAGGACTGGCAGTGTAATGTTCTGGAATGTAGATGCTATGGGAAGGATAGAAAGTGCACAGAATAAGAGAACAGGGTGAGTGGCTTTTTTGATTAGGGAAAACATTACGACTATACTTAGGGAGGATATTCCTCAGAATACATCCAGGTAGGTTATTTGGGTGTAACTGGGAAATCATTTCTCACTAACTTAATTGAGGTTTTTGAAGATGAAACAAAAAGAATTGATGAAGGCAGAATGGTGGATGTGATCTATATGGCCTTCAGTAAGGCATTCGATAAGGTTCCTCATAGCAGACTAGATAGCAAGGTTAGATCACATGGAAGACAAGAGAACTATACATTCGGATGCAGAACTGGCTCAAAGGTAGAAACATAGGGTGGTCGTGGAGGATTGCTTTTCAGACTGCAGGCCTGTGACAAAAATGGAGAAGTAAGATCCACTTGTGAAGGTGAGCTAAGATTCCAGGACCATGATAATTTAAGATAAGAAAATTAGAGAAGTACCAACATTGTATCTACAACGGTGCCATAAATCTTTGCTCAGAAATCGGTGCTGTGAAGGATACTATATAACTTTAAATTGAAATCATTTTTCCATTTTATGTTAAGAAAGGGAGATGGAGATAAGTTTATCCTTGTGGCTTGGTGCTGAGAAGTTTAGAATCTATTTTAGTTATATGCATCTTAAGGAGGATTTAAGCCCTTGATCTGAGCATTTCAATGGTTAAAAAGAACTATTAGTAACAGGTGTCCAATAACATACAGAGGATAATCCAGGTGTCGGCCAGTGTATTGGATGTTAGAGGACTGCTAGATGCTGAATTTTGGAAGTCATTGGTGTGCTCTAAGATTAAAATCACAGTTGCTTTTGTTTAAGGTGTTTCAGGGAGACATACTAACTAAAGAAAACTAAGAGTTAATAAATGTAGAAATTCGCTAGAAAGAATCTTGTTGCCACATAGGCAGGGATACCTAATATGGAAATTATAACTCTTAACTGAGATTTGAGGTGTTCATAAGGATATTGCTGGGACAAATCAGGTAAGGTGAAGCTTGAGTCCTTTTTTAACATCTGTAATGAAATTTTTCCAATTTTTTTTGTTGAGTGTAATATTCATATTTTTGCTTGTTGTTTAATAAGTATTTTATTCTTCATCATAAAATATACAGAGGCAGACTCTTGTAAGTGCACTCAGTAACTGACTTCCACCATTAAACAAAACTAACAAGACAGATTGCACTCTGAGATATGACTTGTTCAGTATTTTGTATCAGCTAGGACCATAACAGTGCTTGGTTGGTTGAGTGCAGACTAAATTACTTCATTTTCCCCAGAAATGAAGGAATGCTTTCTTCTGGTATTTGATGCTCAGGCAGAGTATTTCATAGCTGGCCTGGCTTAGTAACCTCTGATCTCTGAGTTATTCGAGTGAGGTGGAGGTAAGTGGTACAATACAAAGGTGATTGTTTGTCAGGAATAGCTCCCACTGTAAACTATTTAACAGATACAGGTTTATTGACTTTGAAAAAAGAATGATTATATCTTTGTCTTCTCTTCACCTTGACTTCTTCCTTGTTCACTTATATTTAAAGAATATTAGAAGTTGACTTTTTTTTTCTGGTAACACAGTCACTTTAATCTCTTCTTTCTTTGTCTGTTAGATGTTGTTCAGGTTTGCATGGTCATCATTGCGTAAAGGTACAGGTTTCACAGTATTGTGTTTGCCTTTTGAGCTTCAATTACAGTTACAATTGAGCACTTCAGATATGTGCCAATCTTTCACTAATGAGGGGTATCAATGGGTGCATCAACAATAGTAGCTGTCCTGAAAACTTCATAAGATCAAAATGAAGGCTATCATTATAGGTTCCCTTTAACATTAATAAGAAAGGAAAAATGGGCTGTGATAATGGAGAATTTTATCAGATGGGAGCAAAGCCAAATATCGTACTTTTAGTCAAAGTGACAACTGTTACACTATCATATTTATACATCTTGATTGTTGAAATCATTAGAGATAGTGTTGCTGTAATCAATGGAAGGTAAAGTAAAACCTATGGCACACAAAATACATAAAATGATCATTTATGGGGATTGCAATCAAAAGAGCTATGATCTGCTTCAGACCCAGCACTGTTTGTGAAATCCCAACATATTATTGGGACAAATGCCGAGAATGAAAGAATCAATATTTAGAGTTGTGTTTTGCTCACAATGTTTATAATCTACTTTGTATGACTGTGCATTTAATATTATTATTTGTCTTGATCCTGCCCTTTTTCTGGAAATACCAGAATAAAAATTGTGTTTGGTGTGTTCACTCAGAGTGAGGCTTACCCCTTCATTTCACAAATGCCGCTTTCATTATTTTCGAGAATGTTTCTAACAGTTGTTAACTCCATGTTGAGAGAGTTCATGCTGAGAGACATGTTTTGCTCATTCAGAAAATGGACATAGCCAAGAGTCACCATCAGTTAAACTTTTCCTTGCAAGGGTAATTAAGGTCTGGCCTCAAACACAGACCCAAATATATGACAAGAGTGCATCAAAGTCCATGGGCTGAATTTTACTTTTTTGGCAAAGTGTGAGTTTTGTAGAGTTTGTTGGAGGGATTTGCACCACAAGCCCCAACAGGTTCTGTCATCAAATTGAGATAAAACTGAGAGATTTGTATTTTGGTGTTGTTTCCTATGAGTTTGTGTCTTACAATTCCGGGTCGGATGTGAAGGTTTGTCTGAGAATTTGGAGTTGACAATTGGGTTTTGAGGAGAGGAAAATTCAACACTCATAATTCCAAGAAAGAATAATTTACCCAGAATTCCTCAGGGCTTAAGGAGAGAACTTTCCAGATTCAATGTTGCTCTGAGTCATGCAAGAGAGAAGTAAGTATAGGTATCAAGCTATTGATGTGGTGACATTCTTTCAATAGGGTAACATGTACTAAGCAGCATTCTTAGCTAAAGGATTTTAAAGTAAAGAAATCATCTTAGATTATTATTAGTCTAAGACTGACGTTTTGGGAAACAGATGGCCTAATAAGGGAAGTTACATTGTTTTTAGTGTAAAGGAAAAGAACGTCTCTTATTCTTCAACTGTATACCAAAACTTTAGGCTGAGACTAAGAATAATTTCTTATTCTAAGATGGTTTATTTACTTTAAAGTAGAAGGTGCAGCATAGATAGAAGAGCACTGATAGGAAACTAAATCAGGAACATGACAGTATTTAAGAAAAGAAACTTTCAATTCCAGAAGATGTGTTGACATTTGAATCACTTAAAGCTCATCAAAGTAATAAAAACAAACAAAATAAATTCTCTGTGAAAATGATTTGGGCTGGGTCTTACTTGAAGTGTAGTACTGGGTGTTCTTGGAAATACAGTAATGTGTTGAAACTGTTCTATGATGTACTAATTCTGCAGGAGATGATCTTGTAGTTTTGGCAATGACAGGAAGGCCAGCATCAATAGACAGGCATCTGAGATGCAATGGTCCTTATTGCCAAGACCCTGCAATCATCTATGTCCACTGATGAGTTGGGAGGCTGTTATTGGAGAGCCATATCCAGCATCCTCAGGGGCTGCTGGAGAAGTGCACCTACCTACACTCTATCACCATTGCTTCCCAGAAGGAAGGCAAGGCAACTGGGCAAACCTGACCCCAGTCCAGGTCTCCTCCTCACAAAGAGACAGTTCAGTGCCTGGAGACTATTTCAACTCAGGATATTGGACTCAGGACACTCAGAGGTGGTAAGCCCTCCATCTCCTGCCTTCCTGCTTCCTTCTGACCCTTGGAAGCTGAAGCCAAGGAGAGTCAACTTGCCTTTGACAAGAAGACCCTTGGCATGTCTGACCTATCTAGACACAAGAGCAACCAGGGTGAGCCTTCCAAACTGCTAGGGGCAATGGTTTCTACTGCAGACTAGGCTCCCTCTACCCCTGCTGCGGAACTAGGCAACACACTCGGGATGTAGTGGGAGGGAGAAAATAAAAATAAACTTAGGGAGCACTTTGGTTGCACAGGTCAAGAATACTTTCTTGTTAAAATTAACTGCGTACATAAACGTTAATGACTTTAGCTTTCATACATCTACTTTGTGTCTCTCTGTTTAAGCACTCAACATTTTCACACAATCCAGCAGTGGTTCGTGGCCATTTATCAGTGTTCATGGATTGGAGAGCTGTAATAACAACTTACTCCATCAACTACAAACAGGGGGATTAGTATGGCCACAAGACATTGTGTTCTGTTGAAATTTTTGTCCCTCATCTTCACTCCTCATCCCACTCTGATCCCATTTCTACCCAGCTGCCAAAGCACCTCTCACTTCTCCGCAACCCCTCCTCTCCCAGAACTGGCAAAAGGGCTACTCCCTAGCCCTGACTTCCCTGCTTGGCTTCAGCAAGAATTGTAGCTGCATCTCAAACTTGTCATTCAGCTGGATCCCAGCACTTCAGGTTCCTGGCCCTAGCCTCAGCACCCCTTGGGCTTCCTCCACTTCCGGCAATGAATGACACTAACTTACCCTCCTCTCATTACAGATGTTGCTGATGAGCTCACTAGTGACCGTTTCCTTCCATAGTACTTTAGAGGTTTGGGTTTTCCCTTATTGATTGCTGCCATGCGTGTAATTTCCCAGATGATTTGGGGTTTTCAAGTGCAGTTCGCTCCCCCGTCCCTGTAAGAGGGCATATCCTTGGGGCATCCAGCCCTCATTGGGGCCTACCTGACTGTCCCCACATACCGGGGATCCTGGGCCCTCCTTCCCAGTGTTTGCTGGTCCAAGCTGGCTACAGTCGCAGCAGTGGCCATTGTCCCCCCCATCCCATGGCATTGCTGAAACTCTGCTATTTAAAGGGCTAAGTGCTCCAACCCAAGAAAATTAATTGCCTGACAGTTTTTAGACTGTTCTGAAAAAGTGTCTGGGGTGGGATGTCTCTCAGCTTTCTACGTTTTTGTGCTGTCATAGCCATTTTTAAATTCCGTCCTTTGGAACTTCATTTTTGTTGCAGGCATCCAGCATAAGGAGCATTTTTGTGGGGAATTAGAATGTTCTTTTAAAAAGTGCTTCCTTTATCGTCCTAGATAATCGCACAAAGTAAGTAATGTTTCAGAAAATATGCATAAAAATGGTTTCGGCTTCCACTGAAAGTTGGAGGGATGCTGGAGCCAACAATAAGTTAGTCTTTTTACTTTATGGTTGAGTGCAACATTCTATGAAGTCAACATTAGCTTAGATGTTCCTGAAAAAACATACTTAAAACATGCGCAATCAATGTTCCAAACAGAAAATGCATATAATATATTTAGATATTTTAAAGACACGTGGCCAATTGGATTAAATTGGTTTTGACCACATTTATTTTATGCTTTGAAAATTGATACGTTTCTAAGTCATGCACTTCAACTAAACTTTTTACCTCTGCATTATTGCAAGTGCATATTTGTACTTACCTATAATAAACCATGGGGACTCCTTACTTATAAAAACTTGTAGTTTTTGGGAGGTGATGGCCTAGTGATATCATTGCTGGACTGTTAATCCAGAGACCCAGATAATGTTCTGTGGACCAGGGTAGATGGTAGAATTTGATTTTAATTAAAGAAAATCTGGAAGTAAAGGTCTAATGATGACTATGAATCCATTGTCAATTGTCAGGGGAAATACCTATCTGGCTCACTAATGTCTTTTAGAGAAAGAAACTACCATCCTTACCTGGTCTGGACTACATATGACTCCAGACCCATAGGAATTGACTCGGAACAGCCCTCTGGAATGGTCAATAAATGCTGGTCTAGCCAGAGATGCCTCATCCCCTGCATGAATGAGAAAAACCCCACATCTCATATATAATTACAACCAGAAAACTAGTGTCTTTTTTCAGAAAAGTTGAATTATTTCATTTCCATGTTGTGCATGTGTCGAAAGTTTTTTCTTGCAAAATTCTGTGGATTTATAACAGATTGTTTGGGCTTTGAAACAGTGAAAGTGAATGACTTATTGTGCATTGACTTAAAGTGAACTGTTTAGATAGCTATTAAGAACATAACAACTAGGAGTAGGGATAAGCAATTCTACCCTTTGGGCGTGCTCTGCCATTTGATATAATCATGGCAGATCTCATCTTGGCTTTAACTCTACTTTTTTGGCCCTCTCCATAACCCTTCATCCTATTGCTCATTAACAATCTGTCTATCTCCTTCTTAAATTTGCTCAATATCCTGGCATCAACCAGATAGTGGGCTCCACAGATTCATGACTGTTTGAGAGAAGTAATTTTTCCAAATCTTATCTTTAAATCTGCCAGCCCTAAAACTTTCACCTCACATCCTAGATTGCCCCACAAGGGAAAATCCACTCCACATCGACTTTGCTATATATCCCCTTCAGCATCCTATATACATCAACCAGATCTCCTCCCTTCCTTCAATGAGTATAAACTTCTCAATGTCTCATCAGACAAGTCTTTCATCTCTGGAATTAATCCAGGGAACTTTTTCTGAACTGCCTCCAATACAATTACATCCTTCCTCTAGTCAGGAGACCAAACCTGTATGCAGTACTGCAGTTTCCTACTCTTATATTCCATTCCTTTAGCAACAAATGCAAAAAAATCCATTTGCTCTCCTTATTACCTGCATACTAGCTTTCTGCAGCTTATGCATGAGGACACACAGATTCCTCTACATTTTGAAATTTCTCTCCATTTAGATAATAAAAGTTGCCTTTTTAATTTTTCTGACTAAAATGAGTAACTTCCCATTTATCCATGTTAACGTCATCTTCCAAATTTTGGCCCATTCATCTAAATCTAAATCCATCTGTAAATTTCTTATTTCATGATTGCAACTTACTTTCCTACCTATTTTAGTGTCATATACAACTTTGGCTATAGTACATGTATTAATATTATTGTGTCTTTCTTTCTTTGAGTTATGTATTGATCTCTTCTTTCGTCCAGCCATTTCCTCACTTTCACATTTGTTTGACTGTGTATAATGTGGAACATTGTCTTATTGCCTTTACCGCAAATGCATTCAACTTATGGTTTCCTTGTTTGTTGTCCATATTTCCATGTCTGATATTTTGTCGTCCAGGCAAGACCTCAACATTACTTTCCTAAGTTTCAGTTAACACATCCTTCACTCTGTATATCCATTCTCCTTCAGATTCACAATCATATCTCCTATCTTCTGTGTTAACTTTCACACTTCTTTCAGGTTTTGTTGATTTATTTCAGTTTTAACTTCTGGAGCTAGGTGTCTGCTTTTCATCGTTATCTTGCTCTTCATCACATTTAATTTTGATGGGATATTATCCTTGTGGGAACAAAATCTCAAAATGTGCTTTTTGCATTAAATCCACAAATGTAACGTAGTAACCAATTGAAAACTAAATGATTCTATGGTGTGAATAAATGTAAGGCTGCTTTGGGAAAGAAATTTAAAAAAAAAAATTTAAACTACTTTTAAATCTCTCATGGGAAAAGAATCACACCGCTGTCTATATCATAAACAGGCTTTTGAGCAGATTTGAGAGCTACAGCTATCAACATTTGTAAATATTAACTAGTAAGTTCTTATGTAGTGTGCAGTGTGTTATTCACCCTGTTCAGGATTCATTCTTTTGGTGCAGGACTCAGTTGAGACAATTTCCCTTTTATTTTGATTTCTTATAATACCTAAGCGAACAAGCATGTGACTCAGATTCCACAAGAAAACTATTTCCAAACCTCAAAATCATATTAATTAAGAAAATAGTCCATGTAATTTATTATTTTTCAAAGGAAATTTGAAAATCCATTTAGTTGATTATTCAGTTCAGTTGATTTCTTCAACTCAATGTGACATTGAGAAAAAATTTGTTCTTTAGGTCTTCGGCATACACTGATAACTTGGAGAATTTGAATGCCTGCCATGGAAGAAGCAAACATTCATTTCTGAGTGCACAATGATTCTTGAAACAACATTTGGAGGCCATAATCTGCGTCATTTCAGTTTTAATTTTCCTATTGTTGGCTGCAGTTGCACGCTTATCTGATTATTGCTTCTGAAAGTAGCAGGATAAATCCTCTCTCTTGTAAAATGTACATATGTGTGTATCAGACGTTGCAGATTCGCGCCCCAGAAGAGCCAACACTGAAATGTGGAACTATGTGTCGGCATCCTGTTTTGACTACATTTCATCTCCTCCTGTGCAGTCATTTGAAATCCAAGTCTTTGCAGCTTAAGCCCTGAAATTACTAGAAAGAGGGTTATATGAATGTATTCTGTCCTTGTCCCATTTGTTCCTAATAGTGCTTATGTTCCTTGAAAATGCTGTTTAATAGACCAAGCTTTTAATTTTGATTCATATTTCTTTTGCTGAATGGATTCTCATGAAGGGAAGTGAAGATAATTGACAAATAACTAGAGGGAAGTTGAGTAGAATGTTTTAAAGAGCACAGCTCTGGTCTGAAACACATGATGAAAAGGGTGGTGAATGTCAATTTAATACAATTTATGAAAACAAAATAGTCATATACCATGATATTTCAAAATGAGTCAGAGTTGTAGTCAGGTAAGGTGGTACCAATGAATTTCATTAACTACTCTGAGTTGAGTTGATGGCCAACTAATCAAGTTTCCTTTTTTTGTTTTGAAGAGGTCAGACATGTTCATGAATAGGAGGTAAATGTCGCTCTGTGCTTGCAAATCAACAATTACTGCAACCTAGTAGTTTTAATTTGTTACTGATAAGGCAAATAAACAAAGCTGTTGCTTGACCCTGGGACCACTTCAATAGAGCCAAATTTGAAAATGTGTTTTTGAGAAGAGTGTTGGTGTAAAGGGTTTTTGATGACCATTGCTAAGATTTACCGATGTAAATTGTGTCTGCTCTCTAATTTTGACTGTGGTTCTCTCTTTGATTGCTGCTTGTGAAGATGGATGGACATGTCAGCTTGGTTCTGTTGTAGCTGCGCTTCCCACGGATTTTGGGGTTGTGACAGTTATGGATCCAATTTCACTGTTTGAAGAAGTACATTGTCCTGATCAACATTGCTCCCTCAACCAGCTTGTTGTAAATCACGCTGTGTTCAATGTCATGTTTGCTTACCTAATGACCGTCATTGCATTTCTTGTGATTAACTGTTTACTAAGTAGAGATCTTTCTGGTGTTACGTTGCTGTATATAAGATAATCTTTTTCTTTTTATCTTTTATGTGCATCCATATTATCAAAATTTAAGTTGAGGAATGCATTTAGGTATTCTCATAAATAAGTAAGATGCATATTACCAGATAGGTTTTTTTTCACTATAATGGTTACACAAGCACCAGTACCATCTAAATGATGGGCAATTTTATGAAATTAGTATCTCATGGTATAGTTTGTTCTTTTAAAATGACAATCTGTGTAGTAAAACTGTACCTTTGATGTTGTGGTTCTGTTCGCTGAGCTGGGAATTTGTGTTGCAGACGTTTCGTCCCCTGTCTAGGTAACATCCTCAGTGCTTGGGAGCCTCCTGTGAAGCGCTTCTGTGATCTTTCCTCCGGCATTTGTAGTGGTTTGTCTCTGCCGCTTCCTGTTGTCAGTTCCAGCTGTCCGCTGCAGTGGCCGGTATATTGAGTCCATTTCGATGTGTTTGTTGATAGAATCTATGGATGAGTGCCATGTCTCTAGGAATTCCTTGGCTGTTCCCTGTTTGGCTTGTCCTTTAATAGTAGTGTTGTCCCAGTCGAACTCATGTTGCTTGTCATCTGCGTGTGTGCTACAAATAAAAACAAAAATCTCCAGATGCTGAAATTTTCAAATAAAAACAAGGTGCTGGAGAGTCTCAGCATGCCAGGCAGCATCTATGGAGAGAGAAACAGAATTATTGTTTTTGAAGTCAGTACAACCCTTCTTCTGAACCTGTTGTATTTTTCCAACACTTTTTATTTTTATTGCAGGTGAGAGTAATTGCCGTGTCCAACTGATATTTAATTAATTGGGCACTAAGTTAACACTACAGTCAATATAGATAACAGGGAAACCAATCAATAGAGACAGATCTATTTCATAGAGTATCTGTTGGAGACAAATGTTCTGTTGGGACATCACTGTAGGTGTTCCTCACTGAAGCAGCTGAGGTTCAGCTAGCTGCATCACTGATCTACCCTTCATCCTAAAGCCAGAAGTAGGGATGTTTGCCAATGACTACATAATGCTCAGCTTCATTTGAAATTGCTCAGGCAACAAAAAGGTGCACTGATTATTGACAAATAACATTAGTACCACATAGCTTTCAGAAAATGGCCGTCTGCAACATAAGAGAGACTAACAACCTTGCTTGATGTTCCACAGCATTACAGCTACCTTGACTGCCCCATCATTAATTTTGCAGCACTACTTTTTATTAGAAGTTCAATTGGACAATCCACATTAATTAGCTGCTGGAGTAGGTCAGAAGTTGTATGTTCTTTAGCAATTGGATCGTCTCTTGACTCCCCAGAGATTGTCCACCATCTACAAGACACCAGCTAGGGGTGTGATGGAATACATCACATGCCTGGACACATACAGCTGCAATAACATTCAAGTAGCTTCTGGACAAAGCAGCTCAGTGAGCAACACACCATCTAATAGCCTGAACATTCATTCCTTCCATCATTACCCTATAAGATGAGCGCTAGTAACTCATCAAAATTTCTTGACAGCACTTTCAAAATCCACAATTTCTATCACCAAGAAGGACAGCAGATTCATGGGAACACCATTCCCTGCAAGTTCTCCTCAAAATCATAACTATTCTGTCTTAGGAATATTCCATTATCGCCGAGTCAAAAACTTGAATATTCTCCCTAACAGCACATACAAGTACCTTCATCACAAAGACCATATCATCTTGAAAAGTTGATTCATCACTATGGCCACTATCCTCTGTAGTAGGAACAGGTAATCCCTGATTTTGATCTGTGAATTCACGTAGAGCTACTGCCTGTCTTAACATTATGTCTCAACTGGGGTGGCTACTATTGAATGAGTAATTGTTCTGGAGATTGAAGCAATTAAAGAAAATATTTATTGGCGTCCTGTTCACTAAACACCCTTATTGTCACAATGTAAGACTGCCACTGATAGAAGGTGTTCTGATTCAAGAATAAAACTTCTTTGCACTTTCCAAAGTCATTACAAATTTTGTGTGGTTAGAGAAGAGTATTCCTAACAAAGGTAAATTGCCTAGGTTAAATGTAAGTCATCCTTATTAGTTATGTTTTAAAGTGTGTAGTGTGTTCACTGATTCCAGTGCTTATGAATCTAAACACTCAGTGTCGAGATTTGTACTATCAAGATTCAAATTATTTTACAGAGCAGCTGTTTGCTGATTTTTTTTCTGTTTAGGTTATGACACCTTTTTCTCATTATCTGCAGCAGCATCTGGCTATGAGGGGAGCCAGGCCTCAATATGTGTGTTGTAACATGTTATGTGGACTGTGCCAGCATATTAGCTTGGGCTGCATTCTGTATAAACTCTGAATTTTTTACTCAAATGATTTGTTTCACTTGAATGAAAGCAGATAGGTTCAGTGGTAATACTCTTTGCTCTGGGTCCAAAGTCATGGGTTCAAGTTCTACTTCAAAAATATCATTGCTCGTGGGTTTTTGGTTTGTATCAATTTCCGAGAAGGAACTACATCTTAAAACTCTTCTTTTGGTTGTGAAGTGAAGGTTTGGTGAATGTAAAGGCTGTATGTTGGGGTTTGGTGAATGTAAAGGCTGTATGTTGGGGTTTGGTGAATGGAAAGGCTGTATGTGAGTTGTAAGCAGGAAATGCTCGCACGTCAGTTACACGTCAAGATTGTGATATTAATAATGAAGATACTGTCATACTTACTGTTACTGCTCCTCTGAAACCCTAAACAATGTTTGAAGCCCACACATGTCATTAAATATGGAACTCCAGATGTTGTCAGTAGTTTTCCACCCTCCATATGGTGTTTTGTTGAGGGTACCAGTTGCGCTGTAATTGATACACCTATTTCTATTACCATACCTACACCATGTCTCAATTCTTATGAAATTTTCAACATTTACTCAGTTCATAATTTATTGCTGAACACTGGCTCTAATGATCTAATTTTATTTGTAAAATGTCCGTGTACTCCTTACAATTTTAAGTTTTATTTGCTATTTCAGCTTCTAACTTAATCCCATTTGCAGTCCCAAACAACTCTGTAAAATGCAATTCGAGGTCACAGATAATTGATGCATCTTTAATTAAAGTATACACAATTATGAAGAGCCTAGATAGAAAAGGTTGGATGGATTTTGTTCCCTTAATAGAGATCAATAACCAGATTCATTGGTTTAATGTAACTGGTTGAGGGATTAGAGGAGATTGAAGATAAATATTTGTACTCTGAGGGTAGTGGGGCTGTAGAGAACTTGCTGCCTGGCAGCAGCAATCCTCTTTGCACTTGCAAAGTCCTTTGATATGCACTTAAATTGCCATAACTATGGAGTTTATGGAATAAGAGCTGAAGAGTGAGATTAGGCACAGAAACAATATGCTGCATGGCTTCCTTCAGTGCTGTCAATTTCTAATGCTTTATATTTTTACTGCCTGGTTTGTTGTCTGTGAATATATTTCTGTGTTAGTGATTGCCTGTCCCACTCAATCGACATCATTGCTGATGTGAGGAGATCCCTTTGATCTGGTTAGAGGGTCAAAATGACTTCAGGAAACGTGGAGTCCATGGCACAAGAGATTGTGAATTCTTTTTAGGTCTAAACAAGATGCATAGCAATATTGTTTCACAGATACAACCTTAATCCATTTGTAAACGTGTGACTGTCCTGACAATTCAGTACTCCTGATCTTCTCATGTCCTAAGGCAGACCATAAGAAATCTGAACAAAAGTTATACTGGACACATAAACATTAACTCTGTTCCTCTCTCTGCATTTGCTGCAGGACTTGCTGAGTTTCTCCAGTATTCTGTTTGTTTCAGATATCTAGCATCACTGTATTTTACCTTAATAAGAGTATAAGAGATGATCATTTGGATCAAAATATCATCATCTTTCTTCAATAAACAGTTTGTGCATTATTGAGTGTCATCTATAGTGATATATATGTCTGGCTATTCGCTTTGTAGAATGATTTATGTTCAGTTTGAGACCGCTCCAGAAATTGAGGGTGTTTCCTTCATTGCTGAACTTGTGTTACCACGGCATTAAATGACATCTGGGAGTGTAAGCTGTTCTTTGGCCTTGTTGAGATAGAGAAGGATCCTTGGCTCAGACTTCATATCCTGCTTGAGTTATACACTGAGAGATAATCAGTTAAGATTTTTTTCCGACAGCACACTGATATGAAACACATTAGGATTCTAAAGCTTTACAGTGTGGCTACAGTCTCAAAGTAGTGAGCATCCACAGAAATGTCAATTGTAAAAGGCCACAAGGTTTCTCCATTACTGTCATGAGATTTTATGTGGAATCATAGGCACAGAAAGAGGCCATTTAACCCACTATATCCAGGTTGATTCTCTGGAGGAGCAATTCATCCCCCATTCCCCTGTTTTCCCCCCATCTTTCTTTTCAGATTAGAATACAATTTCCTCTTGAAGGCCTCAAGTGAACCAGCCTCTAGCAAAGTCTCAGGCAATGCATTCTGTATGAAAAGATTTGCCTCAAGTTACCAGTCCTTATAAATCTGTGCCCTCTTATTTTGGTTCTCCCCACTAATGGAACAGTCTTTTTTATATCTACTCTATGCAGACACTTGAATTGTGACGATTTGATCAATAGTCCTTCTGACCTCTCCTCCAAGTGGGATCTGATGGAAGCTGAAGATATACTTTATGGATGGGACCACTGGGAGAAGTCATGAAGTCTGACACTATGGAAATACTGAGAGTGTGGGGAATGGGTAACCAGGGACTGTTGAATATATGTTTAAGAATTTTTTCTTCATCTTAGCAGAGAGTTGTTAAAACTTTCGTAGCAAGAGACTGTTTAGTTACGCTGTTAAGCAACCTCCAGCAGAAAATTGAGTTTCATGTCTTCTTTAACATCGTACTTGAGGACCACTTCAGCTGATGCTGGTTGAAAAGATACAGATTTCCAATTGGTTAAGCCTATTGAAAGGGTTCCTGCTGCTTAGCTCTCTGGCTTCCCTGGTGTACGAAGATTATTTATTAGCCAAGAGTTTATCAGCCCAGCAAACCAAACTGTTATGATTTGTCATGCTGCTTTCAAACTAGTTTTCAATGACTGAGGTATTGGCAATAATTCTCTGTCTGGCAGAAGGTGGTTTTAGGTACATTGGCTGGAATCTTATAGCAGCAACGTTGTCTCTGGTAAAACTTGTGACAAAATCACATGAGAATTCTGGAGAGGCCTATCTCTGGGTTATCTTGAGCAATGGTTTGTACTTTTTGATAAGTGACATGGCAAATTTCTTCCGAGGCAGCTCAGTTAAGAGTGTTTATTGCATGTTATCCATCTTGTTACTGGCCTAAGTTGCCTCATACATATTCAGCTTTCTAACTTGCCAACCAAGCTAAACATTGTGAAATCTGGACACAGAAATCACAGCCGGTACATACTGACTTCAGCTCACTGTTTGCTTCAAAAGGGCTCCAAGTTGGACACTGGTCATTAAGCACAAGCCCTGCACACTTACGATGCAACCATGGACATTGGCATCTTGGTGCCATCCTCCAAGAATTGTCAAGGCATAACTCTAATCCAGTTATAGGATTAGTTTCTGTACTACAATGTTGTACTTATGGTCTTCACTGGTAATGCTGCAGCAAGGACATTGTACACTCAGGGATGTGCAGCCAGCTTATGGATTGGACCAGGCTACATCTCTAGGAGAACATCACTTGTTCTCCTTGCTCCCTCAGCCAGAGCTACAAACCTTACAGATTAAAAAAATGTGTTGCTAAGAATACATTACGCATATACTTAATATACGTCAGTATGTTCTCCTCTTGTCCCTCTCTCCATCCACTAGCTTTCCCATCACCCATCCCTGACAAAGAGTATATACTGAAGAGTTAACAAATATAATCAAAGAATTGTAGTTTTAGAGGAATGATAACACAACGTTTCTTATTCACGCAAACATTTCTGGTTTCTCCTTGCTGCGGACTTAGAGATATCAGTGTTTAACTGTGTAATTGAGCAATTTGTTTTGCCCTCATCATGATGCAGGCACCCATTCTTCTTCCTTCCTGAGATCCCTAATGAACTGTTAACCTGACTTGAGCTGGTGGGAGGAGGACTAAAGTTGATTCCATGCTTCTTTCTGAAAAGTAGCATGACTGAATTTACTGGAGGCAGGCCAAAGATTTCTGGCATCAGGAATTCCACGCCTTTGTGCTCCCTTCACTCCCCTGACCGAGCTGTCAGTTGACCTCACTGCTGACTCTTAGTTCTTATCAGAACTAGCATTTACCCCTACTCCTTTCTGAAAAACACGTTTCAATTTTAAATCAATTTTTCTTCTACTTTGCTTACGCATGAAAACGTTGAGCGCTGTCTGGGAAATAGAGGGGATAAAAAAAGACTACTTCACTGGGGCTTGAACTTGTTTGTCAAGTGCCACAAACTCTTCAGTTATGTGTGCAACAGCCTGACGCTATTGGTTAAATGGTTAAAAGTAAAGATTTACTGGCATTTGCTTTTAATCCTGATTTATAAACACTGTGGAGGATGTTGGAATTGATGGTTCAAGAATAAGTTAGAATCTGTTTCTCCTTAAGAAACATTCATATTTCTGTGAGGTATTGAAACAGCAGACCAGAACAAAGTGAGGGATTACCATTTTGGGTCTCTTATTCATTAAATCCTTGACATACGTAATTTGGGGTGCAGTAAAATGGATTAATCCGCAACACGAAATGTTGATTGTTTGTGAATGATTGTTTCCGCTGCGGAGAGCTGGAGGTCAAACAGAGAGCAAAAGGAATGTGCGTCACTCACATACTCAGCAGCACTTCAACAAGCCAAATGTGGGAGTTTCTATAGAATCAACTGCATTCCATATTTAGTCAAACAGTTTCGTGGCCGTCGCTTCCGCTTTTAATTTTGAGAATATTTGTTAATTAATCAAAGTAGTGGCAAAATCCTGTCCCTGTTGGAATTTACTAACTTTTGTTTTTTATTGTGTTCTTAAGTTTCTTTCACATCACAGTATAAATTCGACCACTCTACCCTTCGATTTCATCTCCCCCACCATTTGCCAAATATAATATGAAGTTGCTACATTGGGCCTAATCACAATCATTCCCTTTTCAGTGCTAAAGTTGGGCTCATTACCATTTTGAAATGGGTAGCATTTTTATTTGGTAGTACTTAGGGCAACACAAAAACCATTATTGTCATTTAAACCCAGGAATTAAGTGCCTCAACTAAGTGTGCACAAGGTGTTTTTTTTTTATTTGGAAAGCCACAGAGTTTCCTGTCCAGAAATACTCTGTTCTCTTTGTTCCAATGGGTAACTGGATTCACTCAAGCCATTCTGAAGAGAAGAGGAATTCAGAAAGCTCAAACACTTTGCAAAACTGTACCCAGTCTAGTTAGACATTTATCAACACAAGTTTCCTTGAGTCATCCTGTTGGTGGAGGAAGCCTTTTGATTGCAGGCACAACACAATACAATAACATGGGCATATTACTACACATTGAATAAAGTGATTTATTACATTGTTTCTCTGCAGTTTCTTTCTCTCAGCTATGAATACCAAAGATGAAAGTGAGTTCGCTTTCTTTCATGACCTGTTGTTAATAGCATCATGCCCTCTTGTTTTTATTCTTTTATGTTAAAAGGTCATGCTGTAATTATGACTCATTCTCCTAAACCCTACAAATTATTACATTCTATTTTTCCTTTCTCCTGGTTTCTTTCTCTATCCATTAGCTTGCTGCACTCTCAAACCTTCCTCTGGGAAGTACTGACTCCTTGAATATGTGGTTCATTTTCACTGAGTCAATACCATGCTCAGGTATCGAAATGGACATTATTGTGGTTTGAGGCATGCCATGTAATTGCCAACAATGTTATACTTAAAATCAAATTGATATGACCCTTGACTTAGTGATAGCACTCTTTCCTCAGAACCAGGACAGTTGGTGGGAGCTCACTTTAACAAAGGGAAGGGATCCCAGAGTGCTATCCAAAGATAATGAAGAAAGGTTTTCTCTTTGGTGTCCTTGCCAATATTTATTCCCCATGCAAATTTTATTTTTCAAAAAAAAAATTATTTTATCTGGTCACATCATGCTTGCTGTGTGAAAATAGGCTACTCTATTTCCTACATTATAGAAGTGATTTCACTTTAGAAGTACCCTGCTTTATGTAAACAGTTTTGGACATTCTGAATTTTTTTTTCTGAAGTTCTTTCAAAGCCTTTCCTAAACAAATTAATAGGTTGTTAGGCACCTTGCCAATAAGCTGAACGTATAAACACAAGTCATTTCTTGATATATTTTATGGGTGGCCCCTGTTGTAAACCATGGCAAAATGATGGCCTAGTGGTAATATTGCTAGACTGCAGTATTAATCTAGAGACCCAGGTAATATTCTGGGAATTCAGGTTTGAATCCTGATATCAGATTTTGGAATCTTGAATTCAATAAAAAAAATCTGGAATCTACTGATGACCATGAAATCATTGTTGGAAAATCCTATCTGGATTCACTAATATCCTTTAGGAAAGGACATTTGCCATCCTTACCTGGTCTGGCCTACATGTGACTCCAGCCACAGCAATGTGGTTGACTCTCAGTTGCCCTTGGAAATGGCCTAGCAAGTCATTCTGTTGTACCAATCGCTACAAAATCTCAAAGAAATGAAACCAGATGGATCATCACAGGCACCGGAAAATACAACAGCAGAAACGGCCCTATTGACTCTGCAAAGTCCTCTTTACTAACATTGGCCGGGGGAGGGGGTGGGGGATCTAGTCACTAATGGCATTGTGGGTCAACTCACAGCAGGTGGACTGCAGCGGTTCGAGAAGGCGGCTCACCATCACCTTATCAAAGACAAAACTAGGAATGGGCAATAAATGCTAACCGACCAATGACGCCCACATTCCACAAATTAATAAATAGAAGAAAGCACTCTTCACAAGACTCAGGAGAAACTTAACCTGTTAAAGATATGATGTAATATTTTTCAACCAGCATAGTCCAACTGAAAATCCTTTTTGTTTTTGCCTTTCAGCTGTGGATAAAATTGCACAGAAATAAGTCCAATTCCAAGATTTTGATATTTGAAACTTTGTCTGAAATGGGTTATGCAGGCACTTCTTCAAACAAATGATGTTAATGTCAAGGCTGTCATGTATCATTAATGATTTGGCACACATTTGATGTTTGTGTACTCTTGCTCATTTTTGGAACAATTCAAATCTGAGACAGCTGTGTAGCAAGCAATAAGAATTGTTTTGGAGTTCTCCATCTCCTCTGATTATGCAGTTAATATTTCTGATTACTCTTCATCTCCTTAAACTCCAAAATCTGGCTTATCCTTTATGAAAGCTTTTTAAAGAGTAGATAATGACACTCTGCATAAACTGCATAAGAGTCCTTATTGAAATTGTCTTAACATAAGTCAGTCACAAGATTACTTTCTTTATAGCAAGAAATGAAAGAATTATTCAGAAATGTTTTCTCCTTTGGTGTGAGTGATTGAAATGTTGCATTCTTGTATTTGTCCTGATCATTGCACGTAAAGAACTTTGGCAATATTTATCCCTTCAGTAAAATTTCAATCATACTATTTTGGTGTGTTTTAAGTCAGAATTTTTCAAATAAAAGAGAAATACTTGCTGCAAAGCTGAGTTTAAAAATAGTTTTTAGATTGATGAACCAATTTTAAAATTATGCTGAGCTAAAATATATATTCCAATTTCAACATTTTTTTGTCTTTTAATGGCCCACATGACCCCGCAGCCAAGAAAATGGAAGAATTGCCTCATTTATAAGCCATTGCTGTTGTTCAGTTGTTGACACAAAAGAAGTAAAGTACAGAGCACTCTGCACATATCTGGGACATTTCTTTATCATGGCACAGTACAGGGGAGTTTGGAAACTCCACAGACTGAAGAATGGGAATTGAGAAATCTTCTCCTACTTTGTTAGAATTCCGTCAATTTATGTCAGTAACTGCAATTGAAATGGGTTTATTGAATTTAATAGAAAGTTTCTAAGACTTCTTGCAAATGATAAAAAATGATATAATTAACAACATTTTGACTCACCACTATGAAATGTTCCATTTTTTAAAAAGGTTATGTGACTTTTGTTTGCAATTCTCATTACTCAGTCTGAGGCAATGATTTAACAAGGCTGAAATTTAGGCTTTGTGCATATGTTTTGGAAGTCGTGCAGGGAAGGCTTGAGGAGGTCCAACTTTCTGTATGTGAACACAATGACGAAAAACTTGCTTGAGAATTAACTCCAATTGGCAACTAAAGTATTTGAAGTAGCAGACTGCTGCTTTGATCTTGTTACCAAGCTCATTGTTCTATAGAAATGCCTTCTCTACATATGCAATTATGGTTTGGATTAAGTGCTGGATGAATGCCGGTATGCTGTATTTGCATGTACGCCTGAAGCCAAATTCTGTTGATGATGTGGAGGAGCTGGTATTGGACTGGGGTGGGCTAAGTTAAAAATCGCACAACGCCAGGTTATAGTCCGACAGGCTTGTTTGGAAGCACTAGCATTCAAAGCACTGCTCCTTCATCAAGTAGCTGTGGAGCAGGACCATAAGACACAGAATTTATAGCAAAAGATTACAGTGTCATGCAACTGAAATGATGTATTGAACAAACCTAGATTGCTGTTAAGTCTTTCATCTTTTAGAATGGGTTACAGGTTTCCGTTCAATAACATGCAAGTTCCAGAGCTTCTTTTAAGTCATATTCTCCAGATAATTTAAGGTTTTATAAAAAATAGGTGAGCTCTCAGCTCAGACAATGCATCAAAGGCGTGAGGTTAGACTCTAAAAGTGAGGTTAGACTCTAACCTCACACCTTTAATGCATTATCTGAGCTGAGGTGTTACCTTTTTTCATAAAGCCTTAAGTTATCTGGAGAATGTGATTTGAAAGAAGTTCTGGGATTTACATATTAATGAACTGAAACCTGCAACCCATTCTAAAAGGTGAAAGACTTAACAACAATCTAAGTTTGTTCAATATATCATTTCAGTTGCATGACACTGTAATCGTTTGCTATAAATTCTGTGTCTTATGGTCCTGCTCCACAGCTACCTGATGAAGGAGCAGTGCTCTGAAAGCTAGTGCTTCTGAATAAGCCTGTTGGACTATAACTGGTGTTGTGCGATTTTTAAATTCTGTTACTTTTTTCCCCATTTGCCATTGGAGTTAAGCATTCTCTGGTAATTTGTATTTGCACTGCTCCCAGCTCATCCCTGTGCAGTTAACAAAAAGTCTTAGAGATTTCTTGATTTATTTTTGACCGGTTTCTGATCTTAGCCAACATACCCCAAACACAAACATGTGATTATATTCAAATTTTGTTGTAATTTCATGTAACACAAACAAAATTAAATGTTAGTAGATGGATAAAAAAGATGTCTAACATGACGAAAATGTGCTTACAACTAAACAGAATGGAAGAAAATGAAGGGAATGCAACAAACTATCAGCTTTGATGACATATAGAGGAGAAAGTGAGGACTGCAGATGCTGGAGATCGGAGCTGAAAATGTGTTGCTGGAAAAGCGCAGCAAGTCAGGCAGCATCCAAAGAGCAGGAGAATCGACGTTTCGGGCATGAGCCCTTCTTCAGGACATATAACCCACTATGTGTAATAACATCAAGGGGGCGATGGTTTTGACTTGTTGAAAAGTTGTAAAGATTAAAGTTGTAAATGGAATGATGTAAACTCTAGATAATGCAATTGGGATCAATTTTAGGCATGGATATTATTACTTTTCGATGTGCAGGGTACAGAAAGTGGGCCATGAGTGGATGTGAATTATTTCCAGAAACTGCCTTTTAAACTAGTTGAATGTAAAGTGATGCTTGTTTTTGTTAGCTTGGAAACTTACAAAAGGGAGTAAACAAACCATTGTCCAAGATTAAACATCGTCTGAGATTACAATGTTGGAGCTCAGACGATTTGGAAGAAGGAAACACCAAAATTAAATCTGTCATCCTGGGTGAGAAGGAAGTTGTATCAAATGAAATGTTATGAATGCTTTGGCTATCACAACAAAGGATGAGTATAAAATGAAAATGATTCTTGGATGTGATACTTACCAGGGATGAGACAGGAAGGGTAATGTTTTTAACAATTATGAGAATATATGAAAATAATCAAAACGTTGTTTAATTTGGGAATTTAAGATACTTGGATGCTGATTTGGTTGGATGTGAAGAATAAATAATAGAGGACTGCATGTTCTTAGAATTCATAAAGGAAACTCCTTCGTGGTTTGTTGACCAACCAAATGACTTGAGTTTATTTCCCAAGAAAGGTCCAATGTTATTCATCGAATCAAAATTTGTTTGTAGCTAGGATCAATAGTATTGTCAGATTTGAAAATCTAATCAAAATATGTGGAAAGGACCATGCAGTAAAACACTACACTTTTAAATAGAATGTATTTTGAGGGTGAGTTCATAGAGTCAGAGTCACATGGAGATGTACAGCACAGAAACAGACCCTTTGATTCAACTCGTCCATGCCGACCAGATATCCCAACCCAAATCGAGTCCAACCTGCCAGCACTTGTCCCCTATCCCTCCAAACCCTTCCTCTTCATATACCCATCCAAATGCCTTTTAAATGCTGTAATTGTACCAGCCTCCACCTCTTCCTCTGGCAGCTCATTTCATACACGCACCATCCTCTGCATGAAAAGGTTGCCACTTAGGACCCTTTTATATCTTTCCTGTCTCATCCTAAAACTATGCCCTCTAGTTCTGGACTCCCCCACCTCAGGGAAGAGACTTTGTCTATTTATCCTATCCATGCCCCTCATGATCTTATAAACCTCTATAAGATCACCCCTCATCCTCCGACGCTCCAGGGTAAACAGCCCCAGCCTGTTCAACCTCTCCCTATAGCTCAAATCCTCCAATCCTGGAAACATCCTTGTAAATCTTTACTGAACCCTTTCAAGTTTCACAACGTTCTAGACCAGAATTGCACGCAATATTCCAAAAGTAGCTGAACAAATGTCCAGTATAGCTGCATCATGACCTTCCAACTCCTGTACTCAATACTCTGACCAATAAAGGAAAGCATACCAGATGCCTTCTTCGCTATCCTATCCACTTCGACTCTACTTTCAAGGAGCGATGAACCTGCACTCCAAGGTCTTTTTGTTCAGCAACAGAGGACCTTACCATTAAGGGTATAGGTCCTGCTAAGATTTGCTTTCCCAAAATGTAGCACCTTGCATTAATCTAAATTAAACTCCATTGAAGAAAGTTGATTAGTGAAAAATGCTGTGGAAATCAACAATGATAAATAATAAACTATTTGAGCAGGCTCTTTATAAATTAATCCTGGTAATTAAACATAGCAAAACAACTGTTTTGAATAGTAAAATGTAACTTAAATAACAACAAATGGACAAACACAACATTTTAAAATGGTGATTGGGCACTTAAAACAATGTTAGTGAGTTGAAATCAGTAGAAAATCAAGTAACAAATTAATGAATGTTACTCTGTATCTCTTGTGAAAAGGGAAAGTGTGGTTTCCTACAATAACATTCAAATAAATTACAAATTTGATTTATGGCAAGGAAGCTGCTGGACAGTATGTTGATACTGTGTTTGAAATAATAAAAGGCTGGAAAATAAATACAGCCTCAATTTTGATCAAAACCTATTCCCATTTCTTTTTGAGTTTATGACTAACTTTCATGAGTACTTTCATGAGGACAGTGGTATTATGGATAGATTCTGTTCCCTTTTTCTGTCCAGTATCTATATGTATGAATGTAAGTGGTCTGTGTTTTCTTACCTCTGAGTGTATGCCCCAATTAAGTATTTCCAGCAATAAATGTTTTTGAGTTTTCACCCGCTTAACTCAAAAATAATGCAATGTTTCACTCATTTATCTTTTGGAAGTAAAGTTGGTAAGACTCATTACCACCGTGGGCGGTGGGCGGCACGGTGGCACAGTGGTTAGCACTGTTACCTCACAGCACCAGAGACCCGGGTTCAATTCCCGCATCAGGCAACTGACTGTGTGGAGTTTGCATGTTCTCCCCATGTCTGCTTGGGTTTCGTCCGGGTGCTCCGGTTTCCTCCCACAGTCCAAAGATGTGCAGGTCAGGTGAATTGGCCATGCTAAATTGCCCGTAGTGTTAGGTACAGGGGTAAATGTAGGGATATGGGTGGGTTGCGCTTCGGCGGGTCGGTGTGGACTTGTTGGGCTGAAGGGCCTGTTTCCACACTGTAATGTAATGTAATGTAATGTAATGTAATCTAATCTAATTACTGATTCCTGTGGATTGGAAGATAGCAAATGTCAGCCCACCATTCAAGAAAGGAGCATAAAGAGAAAACAAGGATTACAGACCTGTTAGCCTTACAGCAATAATTGAGAGAATGCTCAAATCTGTTATAAGGGATGGGATGAATATTTGGTAATGATCTGAATGGACATAGTCAGCATGGATTTACAAATAAGAAAACATGTTTGACAAACTTTTTGAAGATTTTTTGAAGATTTTTTAAATTCTCTGAATATTCCCTAAATTTTCCCACAGGCAGCTAGATGGAAAGATTCAAACACATGGGGTGGGAGATACTGTACTGGATGGATTATTGATTGGCCAGCGGACAGAAAATAGAGAGTTGGCTGTAACTAGTGGAGTGCTGTAAGAACCAATGCTTCGACCCCAGCTATTCACTATATATATAACTGATCAGGAACTAGGGACTGAATCTAATAGTTCCAAATTTGTGGATGATACAAAGCTAAGTGGGGGAATGTGTTTTGTGAGGAAGTGTAAAGCAACGTCTGGAAGATTTGGACAGGCTTGGTGAAAGGACAAGCACATGGCAGATGGAATATAATGTGGAAAAAAGGTGAGGCCATCCACTTTGGTGGGAAAAAAGAATGTATTTCTTAAATGGTAAGAAGGTGGAAAGTGTAAAGTACACAAAGGCCTAGGCATCCTTGCAATAAGTTACTGAAAGCTAACATGGAGGTTGAACATGCTATTAGGAAGACTAATGGAATGTTAGTCTCTATTGAAAGTGATTTGACTAAAGGAGCAGTAAGGTCTTGTATCAGTTATACATGAGCTTGTTTAGATTGCACTTGGAGTACTGTGTGCAGGTTTGATCTCCCTATCTCAGGAAAGGTATAATTTCCAGAGAGAGAATGTAACAAATGTTCACAAGACTTCTTCCTGAGATTGAAGGACTGTCCTATGAACAGAGATTAGGCAAACTTGGCATGTATTCTCTCCAGTTTGGAAGAATGAGAGGTGATCAAAGTGAAACTTATTTAAATGCGTGGAGGGATATCGAGGGTAGATGAAGATAAGATGCTCTCACTGGTTGAGGAGTCTGGAATCAGGGCACAATTTAAAAATATGGGGCATGCCATTAAAGCCCAAGATGAAGTGAAATGTTTTCACTTGGCATGTTGTGAACCTTTCTAATTCTCTACCGCACAGAGTGGTAGAAGCTATGCCTTTGAATATGCTTAAAGTAGAGATTGATAGATTTTTGATTACCAATACCACGTAGGGCTAAGATGATGAGATAAGTAATAGATATTGAGGTGTTTGACCAGCCATGACCGAGTGGAATGGTTGGATGACCTCAATGGGCTGTCTAGCATATTCCTGTTCCTATTTGGTACAAAAAATGTAATCTACTGTTTCCGTTTAAATATTTCAGGCCTTTTTCATGACAGATCTAAAATTTCTTAGATGGAGCTGATGTTCTGTAATTAAATTTCCAGGAAGTTCTGCCTTGGGTGAAATCTAAGTTGGAACAGATTGGGGGAGTCATCCTTCTCAATGTTAGCATTTCCCTTTTACAAGATATTTTTGTTTATTACCTTAGTTGCTTGGATGACTTGCGGTTATAGAATCCCTACAGTGTGGAAGCAGACCATTTGGTCTATCAAGTCCACACCATCCCTCTGAAGAGCATCCCACACGGATACACCCCATCCCTGTAACCCTGCATTTCAAATGGCTAATCTTCTTAGCCTGCAAATCCCTGAATACTATGAGCAATTTAGCATGACCAATCCACCTAACCCACGCTCTTTGGACTGTGGGAGGAAACCCACACAGACACAGGGAGCGAGTGCAAACTTGACACAGACAGTCACCCGAAGCTGGAATCAAACCCAGGTCCCTGGTGTTGTGAGACAGCAGTGGTAGCTACTGAGCCACTGTGATATTAATTCTAGTGGGATCTGTCTGCAAAACAGCTTCTTGCTGATTTAAAATTGATAACAGCACAATATCCTCCTCATATTACTGACACAAGTTCAAAGTTCATTTTTGAAAGTCCCTTCATTGGAAAGTTTGAGGAAGTCTGGCTTCAAAGACAAAACTTTGTCTAGGCACTGAGGAGCTTGCCAGGCCCTGTAATTTCAATTGATAGCCAATCTTGTGGAGCCATATGTTTTTTGTAATAATTCTTTGTTGTGCTTTGGCCCACAGTTTGTGACGTCATTAGCCACAGGAGAAAGGGAAAAGCTTGTCATCCAGAAGTAATCCATTTAACCTGACTTCTACCCGGGAAATTAGTGAGAGCTGAATTTTAAAGAATGAACATATTGTGGTGACTTGCACTGTTTCTTTGTTTGGTTTTCAGTATCCTCTGCACTTTGCACAACTATGTGTTAATGGAATGGAAAACCTTTTCTTGAGATGGCTAGGGTGGTTTCTGTTATGCACAGAAGCATCCAGCAATACTTTGGACCTTGAGACAGCTAGCAACACTGGATATGTCGTTCACTGATGAGGCACATAAGACAAATGCAACATGATAGATGAATCTGTTCTTTTAAGTAAATAATTAATTTCAGTGTTTAACATTAAATGAATCAACTTCAATAGACAAGAATGTATTAAAGACTAAACAATGTGGTAAGCTAAGAGTAACGTTGACCTTGCTCTCCAGCTGCAAGTTCTCCACTAGGGTATTGGCTAGCAAACTGGAGAGTGAGAGACACAGAAAAAGGAGAGTTTGGATCAGGATGTTATCATGGAACAGCTCGAGCTATCCAGCTGCTTATCCATACAGGGAAACCAACCCAGAATTGTCTGTCTTGAGTCACCACGTACAGACTTAAATGAAGTCATTAATAGGATATCTGCAATTTGTTATAGACCCTATGGGAATGACTTGATATAAAAAAAACTTATTGAATAGACATGTTACAGGAATCCTTTCCACAGGGTTTAATTAACACTTTTTGCATGATGCACAAAACATGCTTCGCTCTTCCATAAAGAAACTTGTGCTCCCATTATTAACTTGCTGGGAATATGAAATGGTCTATTTGAAAGTTACTTGTGAATCATGGAAATGGGATGGGAGTGGTAGCCATGTGAACTGAATTTGTTTTTAGTGCACAGTGATTTCAGTCGCAAAAATATGTATAGATTATTGTCCCCTTGTTTGACCTTATTTTGGCTATGTTTATGCATACCATATTTAACTAGAATCTTGTCTCCATTAGAAAATAGACTGGTGTGCTTCCACTCAAAGGGTAGCAACATTTTTGGAGCTAGCTTTCTTTTAAAAGCAGGAATCATATGGATGTGTAAGTGTGCAACACCATCCCAGCAAACTCAGAAGCCAGCCTGGAGCATCAAGAACTGTTGAGGAAATGGATTTCAGGTTTAAACCAGCTATAATGTAATTAACTAGCTGAATTACCTCAATGGGGTTGAATAGTTTAATCAGCGTTTAGACTAGAGTAGTGCTAGAAAAGCACAGCAGGTCAGGCAGCACCCGAGGACCAGGAAAATTGACGTTTCGGGCAAAAGCTCTTAATCAGGAAACTTTTGCCCGAAACGTCGATTTTCCTGCTTCTCGGATGTTGCCTGACCTGCTGTGTTTTTCCAGCACCACTTTAGTCTAAACTCCGGTTTCCAGCATCTGCAGTCCTCACTTTTGCCTAGTTTAATCAGATATTCATTGCACAAAAGGAAACCATCCTATCTATTGTCCCAATGCTAGTCAACAAAAATCTAACCATACTAATTCCATTTTCTAGCTTTTGTTGCATAGCCTAGAGACTATGACAACACAAGCGAATATCTAAATACTGCTTAAAAGTTATGAGAGTTTCTCACCTGCCACCTTTTCATGCAGTGATTTCCAAACTTTCACCACTGTTCAAGTGAGAAATCTTCTCCTCAACTCTTGTTATAGCCTTCCAGCTCTTTATTAACTCTGGGCTCCCTAGTTATTGACCCGTCTACTAATAGAAACAGTGTCTTCCTATTCATCCAGTCTATGCTCCTCAAAACCTTATACACCTCTATCTGGTCCCTTCTCAGCCTTCACTGGCCCAAGGAAAATAACTCCGGCCTATCCAATTCTTCCCAAGAGCCCAGATCCTCCAGCTCAGGGGCATCATCATACATTTCCGCTGTGCCTTCTCAAAAGCAATCACATCCTTCCTATTAAGTGGTGATCAGAACCAAGTCAAGGACTCTAGTTGTGGCCTAACCAGTGTTTTGTACAGTTCCAGCATACCAGGCTTTCTTTTGTATTCTGTGCCTCAGCTAATAAAGGCATGTATCATATGCCACCTTCACCATTTTTCTATCTGCCATTGCTATGTTCATGGATCTGTCGATGTTCAACCAAGTCCCTCTGATCCTCAATACTTTCAAGGATCTGACCATTCATGCTGTAATTCCTTGTTAGCCCTCCCCAAGTGCAATACCTCACACTGGTTGGAATTCCCTTTTCCAATGCTCTGCCCAGCTGAGTAATCTGTTGATCTCCTCCTGCGGTTTATGGCTACCTTCCTTATTATATATCATCCTAACATCCCTACAGCGTGGAAGCAGGCCATTTGGCCCATTCACGTCACACCAACCCTCTGAATAGTATCCTACTCAGATCCACGCCCACCCTCCCTCCCCCTCAACTCTATACCAGTAACTTTGCATTTCCCATGGCAAATCCATCTAGCCTGCATATCCCTGGACACTATGGGCAATTTAACATGGCCAATCCACCTAGCCTGCACATGTTTGGACAGTGGGAGGAAACCTGAGCACCCAGATGAGTTCCATAAAGATATGGGGAGAATGTGCAAACTGCACACACACAGTTGCCTGAAGGTGGAATTGAACCTGGGTTCCAGGTGCTGTGAGGCAGCAGTGCCAACCACTGAGCCACCGTGCTGACAATTTTGTGTCATCCATCAACTTCTTGATTATTCCTCAAGTTTATGTCCAAATCATTAATATGTACCACAAACAATCCAGTATTGAGCCCTATGGAACTCCACTGGAACAGCTCCAGCCATAGAAACATTCCTCTATCACCAACCTCTACATCTTGCCTCTTAGCTAATATTCAATTCAATGACCATTTTCTTGCTTTTTGGCAAGTCTGATGAGGGACCTTATCAAATGCTGTACAGAACACAATGTGGACTACATCAAATTCATTATCCTCATCAAAACCCTTGTCTACCTCCTCAAACAAATTGATCAATGTTAAATACAAAAGTCCCTTAACAAATCCATGCTGATTATCCCTGATAAATCTGTGTTTCCGAAAGTGCAGATATATCTGTCCCTCAGAATTATTTAATAACTCCCCTAGCACCGAGGTCAGACTCTGGCCTATAATTTCCTGATCTATCATTTCTACATTTTGTTTTGTATTAATTCTATTACATTAGCAATCCTCCATGTTTGGCTGCGGAAGATTTGAAAATCAGTGTCAGGGCTCCTGATATCTTTGCTGGTGCCTCCATAAAATGCGTGAGATACATCTCATCCAGGCCTACTAGTCTATTTACTTACAAGAGTGCTGAACATGCTAATACTCATCTCTCTTTGTTAATTTCTTCTCCTATTGCACAATCCTCCACCTTGCTGTCTATACCTGTCATTGTGAAGACTGTCTTTCTGGTCCACACACACTGCTTACCTCTATTGTCCCTAATGGGCCGTACTGTTTACAGAGGAACCTTGACTATCTGAACAACACGGGCAGGGAGTATTTTGGTTGGATAATCGAATGTTTGGATAATTGAATGTTTGGATAATTGAATACCAGTTAACACAGTTTAGCCAAGCATTGGGACTTTGCGATCTGGTTTGGATAATCTGAAATATGGATAATCGAAGGTTGGATAATCGAGGTTCCTCTGTACTTAGTACTTTGCACAACCCAGTCTGACACCAGCAACTCCAAATCATCCTCTGTACTTAGGTATTCTTTTGTTCTTGATATCTGTTTTTAAAGAAAAATGCATTTGGATCTTCCTATATTCTACCCATCAATGATTTCTCATGCATTCTTTGTTTCCCTAATTTCTTTGCCAAATGTACCCCATACTTGAGGGACTTTGTTGTATTGAGTCTTCCTTATCCGTTGTAAACCTTTTACTTTAATCCTGACATTTATGTCCTTTGATAGCCAGGATTCTCTGACTTGGTCCCATCCTTTGTCTTGACAGGGATGTGTTTGACCCATACTCTTGCTATTCCTCCTTGACTGCCTCCCACAATTTTATCTGCAAGTAGCTACCCTCAGTCAACTTGGGCCAATTTATACCTTCTCTTACTAATTTATTCTTTCTGCAGTTTAGAACATTTATTCCTAGCCCATTCTTATCCTTTTCCATAGCCAAAATAAATCTAAATTATGGTCACCATCTTCAAAATCTTCCCGGAAGGATGCTATCGGGGCTTATTGCCAAATATGAGGTCCAGACGTGTCCCCTCCCTTGTAGGGATTTCTATGTCTTGGATTAAAAACAAACCTGAATGTAATGAAAGAACTCTGTCCTCCCACTATCTTGCACACTGAAACCACTGTAGTTAATATCTGGGTAGTAAAAATCCCCTATATTAATCTTACACTTCTCTTTAAGTTAAATACATATTTAATGCTCTATTTCTCCCTGATTGTTAAGACATGTACTGTAGGCCACCAAACAGTCCATTTGCCCCTTTAATTACTGCTACCCATAGGCCTCATTTGATGATCCTCCCAAAATATCAGACCTCCTCACTACTATAATTCATCCCTTGATCAATATTGCAACCTCTCCCCCCACTTCTATTTCACCTGTATATTTTCTGACTACTCTACCAATCCAGCCTGTCTTTCAGCCAGATCTCAGTCATAGCTATGTTACTGTACTCCCAGATGCCTATCTCGACCCTCAACTTGTTTTTCCTGCAGCTCCGTGCATTAAAATATGTCCTATTAACCTTAACACTTTTATCTTATCTAGTCTATGTTTTCTCTCCCTTCCACACTTACTTTTGAGCATTTTAGTTTTTAATTCCACCTCTCCTTCTCTTCCTTCTGAATTATTTATCAAAGTCTTACAGTTCAATTTCTTACCTAATTCCTTTGAGTCTGCTTACAGAACCTCATTTCTCTTTCATCCTATGTGCTGTTGCTACCAATGAACCATGCCCTCTGCCTGTTCACCCTTCCTTTCCAGAATTCTCTGCAGCCATTCCAAGATGCCCTTGACCCTGGCACTCAGGAATCCTGCACTCATCTCTGCAGCCTCACAGAGCCTGTCTTCTCTACTCACTAACAAATCCTCTAACACATGTGTCCCTCCTCCCACTCTTTGAACAGTTGGACCACTCACTGTGTCATGGCCCTGGTCCTGACTGGCCACTCTGTCACTGTTTTTCAAGGCCACAAAACATTTTGCAAAAACAATGCACTCTGGGGATTCCCTACTGCCTGCCTGGTCCCCTAGGTCCGTCTGGCGGTCACCCGTTCCCTCTCTGTCTGCACCTCCTTAACCAGCTGGCTGACCATATCCTGAAACGTGTGATGCATGTACCTCTCAACCTCATGAAATCACTGTAGTGCCCCCAGCTACTGCGCAAGCTTCAACTTGGAGTTTCTCCAGTTGGAGTCACCTTCCGCACACATGGTTGTCTATACCATGAGGGACAGGGTATGCAAATCACAGGACTGAGCTCCATTAACAATCCTCAGCTGCAAAATACATGGCCTCTGCTTTTATTTTACCCTAACGTTACTTGAGGATCCACGAGTAAAATCTTCTCAGTGAGAGTCCATGACTCAGCTGCTACTCTCGATAAATGCCGACTGCCTGTCACAGAGTCCTGTTCCTGATATAAAAGTCCTGTCACACTATTCTGTGATACCATGAATTCTTTGGCCCATTTTACTGTTTAATATGTTTTCTGCAGGGTAATACTGCATTTCTCAGGAGCTGTGTACTGACTTGTATTTCACTCTGATAAGAACCAGATAAACAGAAGCTGTGTTTATTTAAGAGTCGTTTGAATTTTTGTTTTTCCTTCTTGTCCCAAATGTCAGTCAAATCAAATGAAAATGGAAGCCAGTAGAAATGAGTCATAATGAAAGTCACAGGAAATGGCCTGCAAACTTCAGTCTAGAGATGAAGAAAAGCAGTCACATTTGAATGAGTTCTCAATTATTTAAATTGTTCTGACTTGTTAGTTCAATCTCCTACTGAACAAAGACCTCTCAATGCTTTTAATGTAATTGTTAAATTTGAATTCTCGAGGACTAATGCAATGTTTTGGACAGCATTACTATAGATGTTCATACTAGTTGGCATTCAATTCTATTTATTAGGCGTACCTTCCTGTACCTAATACTGTTTTTTGTATAAGCCTCCTTGTTTGGAGATGTGTCATTATTGTTTTAGCTTTAAGTGAACGAAACTTGTGAATGATTATGCTTTGGGAGTTAAGTACAGCTAACTTTCTTGTAAATATCTAAAGTGCTACATTAGGAATACTGAGACCTCATAACAAGGGGTTGGATTCACCATCTTCTCCAATCTGAATTGATCATTTCTAAAGAATTTGCAGGAAAGTGAGTGCATTCTTCACTAAGCTCTGGATTTCTGGACATTCAGTTGCCACCAGCTGCCTCCCAGGGATTAAATGTTGTCTGTGGCTAAACAGTAGGGTGCTTGGCAATAGATACTGTGCCTCATCTCTGAATGGGAAGTAATTGATGTGTAAGCTACAAATGCCCTGCGTTCTCTTCCACCTGTCCTAACACCAAAGGCAATAGAATCATAGAATCCCTACAGTGTGGAAACAGGCCCAAATCCACACTTACCCTCTAAAGAGTAACCCACCCAGACCCATTTCCCTATCCTATATATAGTCCTGACTGAAGCAGCTAACCTACACACCCTGAACACTATGGGCAATTTAGCATGGTAAATTCACCTAACCTGCACATTTTTGGATTGTGGGAGGAAACTGGCGCACCCAGAGGAAAGCCACGCAGACATGGGGAGAGTGTACAAACTCCACACAGACAATTGCCCGAGGCTGGAATCGAACCCTGATTCATGGTGCTATGAGGCAGCCGTGCTAACCACTTGAGCCACTGTGCCCTCAAATAATGTAGATCCTTTAATAAAAGTGTAACAATGTGCTTTATCAGAGAGAAAAATGACACTGAACCACTTGAAAAATTCTTCCATACTCTCTCCTTTAAACTCCTTAAAACCTTGGAAGATTGGCTAAAGAAACAGGTATTAAGGAGCTTAAAGAAAAAGTGGTGGAAAGATATGAAGGCTTTCATAGAGAAGGACAAAATACTTGAGCTGTACTACCTGAGGAATGGCAACAATGTGCAGATTACATCTCTGTTCTTTTTTTTACATCATGGTTTTCATCGTCTAACCTGCTCGAATTAGCCAATTGCTTAAATGTATTGGAGTCCTCCAAACTCTCAGCTTTAAGTGGGAGCTTTCAGAGGATTCCAGACACAAGGGAGTTACCCACCAGAAACCTCTGTTTCCTGAGTCATTCATTCAGAGTCTGCTACATTGAATACTCCGCAGGGAGCCTGTAAGCAACTCCCATCCACACTGCAGAACCATCTACTTGTCCATTGGAAAAGAAGGGCTTATGCCCGAAACGTCGATTCTCCTGTTCCTTGGGTGCTGCCTGACCTGCTGCGCTTTTCCAGCAACACATTTTCAGCCCATTGGAAAATCCAGGTCTTTGAGTCACTGTGTATGAGGGCAATTTTCAAAGTTGAGACAATTGGAAACAAAATGGCCTGAATTTCCTAAATGTGAGTGTTTTGTGAGTAAAAGCAAAATAGTTCATTGATGCTTATTGATCTCATATTGAAATCACTATAAAACATCAAAATTTGTGGCAGCAAGATGCAAATAGGAAACCAGTTTTATAGGCTGTTGTTATATTTACAGAAACTGTAAGGTGAGGGCTGATTTTTAAATGTTAAAATTACAAGAATAATATAATACCAGAGTCTTGAATCCCAGAAAAGGCTCAAAGCTGGCTAGTTAAGTGACTGAAAATGCCTTTTGTGTATTGTGACTTTGGAACTGATGGCAATTCCCTACTAGCACAGGAGACTACTACAGATTTAGAGTCATAGTCATAGAGATGTACAGCATGGAAACAGACCCTTCGGTCCAACCCGTCCATGCCAACCAGATATCCCAACCCAATCTAGTCCCACCTGCCAATCTAGTCCCACCGGCCTATATCCCTCCAAACCCTTCCTATTCATATACCCATCCAAATCCAGCTTAATATTCCAACTTTGTGAAAAGTTGTGTAAGCAATTAAATGGCATGATGTTAATACATCTCCATGATATGGTCGTATTGTGAGTCATATTATAAATGGAGAGAGAAGAAGGAAAATTCATGAAAAAGGTTTTTTTAAAATTACAAGTCATATAGTTGGTCTTGGATAGTATTAGGAATAGTCAGGAATCAGTTTGCCTGTTTTAGATTAGATTCCCTACAGTGTGGAAACAGGTCCTTTGGCCCAACCAGTCCACACTGACCCTCTGAAGAGTAACCCACCCAGACGCATTTCCCTCTGACTAATGCACCTACACTATGGGCAATTTAGCATGGTCAATTCACCTGGCCTGCATATCTTTGGACTGTGGGAGGAAACCGGAGCACCCGGAGGAAACCCACGCAGACACGGGGAGAACGTGCAAACTTCACACGGACAGTCGCCCGAGGTTGAAATTGATCCTGGGACCCTGGCGCTGTGAGGCAGCAGTGCTAACCAATGAGCCATCCACTCTATTGGATATGGATAATGCAGCGACAACCAAATGCAATGAAGGGAAGAAGGAGATAATATATTCCCTTGAATGGAATGAAATGGCATCTTTGTGAAATTCCTACTCACAAAATCAGTTGAAATTCTTTAACCATTTAACTTGCTTCAAAGTGAGCTCATCCTAAATTTGGCATTTTTTGGTGCAGTGACTATTTTAATTATTCAAAGCGACAACTGTCTTAACAACTTGACATCCTGCTGTACATTCTCTAATGCAGCGACAACCAAACCTTTGGTGTTGCCAATTCACAACAGACAATGTTATTGTTCATGTTTTTTGAAAAATCTGGCTCCAGATAGATTGCTCAAAGGCAATTTGATGAGTGGGTGAGTGTCTTTCCAATGTGAAGAAATTCCTATATTCAATAGAAGATATTTATATTTTAAATGTCAGCCGAAGGACGTGCTCAAATAATCAAGTTCAATAGCCATGTGCTATCGGTAGTGCTGAGTAGTCCATAAACAGTTTTCGTATTGTTATAAGTTAGTTATTTGGCAGAGGATGAGGAGGTTTGATTACATCTTTGACAAGAGTTGCTTTCATGGAGATCCTTTAACACAAGCAAATGTCGTGAGGCAAATTGCTGAGGAAACAAATAGACTGTGTGTTGGTAGTTTACCGATTGCAAAACTAAAAGGTTAGGTTTCAAGGTTTTTAAACGTGAAAAGGGAAACATTGAGGGAAGGTATGTCATTATGAGGAGCGAACAATTTTTTTAAAAACAAATGTTGCTTCTAAATTTTTATTTGAGTTCCTGCCAGAGTGATACCTGGAATTATCTTCAAGACACAGCCCTGATTTGGATAACCCTGAAGTGTTTGATATTACCATATCATAATATGTGTAAATGGTACCTTTGGTTCCTTGTATGACATGGGGTCAATTTTCAGAATGGGGGTGAAATGGAGAGATTAAGTGTAAAATATACCTAATTTAAATGGTGGCTTTGAAAACTCTCATAAATATAACACCTTTAAATTTGGTGCTGTTTACATCTCATAAAACTTTATTATTGTTTTACAGACATTTAGAATGGTTCCATGTAAGGAAAAAATGAGAAGCAATTTTAAAGCTTCCTGCACATCATTTTATATTACTGTTTAGCTACTTTGAACATGACTTATATCTTTGTTCATTTTTTAACATATACTATGGTTGTTTCATCATCTTTTATTGCTGTTTCCCTGTCTCCTCTCCGGTCCTAACATACACACTATTAAATGAACAGGCAAAAAGCCTACTTTGCAATGTGAAAATACCGCACTTGCCTTCTTAATTACATTAATAAAGTGGAGTAACATTCCTACTATTCCATGAGTTTGTCTGAGTAGAATTTTCAGATTTTTGTTGGGTTGGGTTCCTTCTATACAACAATTATCAGAACGACATCAATAGACATGGAGGTAGTTGCATTCTTCTTAAGGATGATCCTGTAACAATGAAATGGAGTGAGTATTGAAATTGATAGGATAATTGTGGATTTATTTCTGAATATAAGAAATTTATACAAAGGGCTAACTTTTGTTTCATTGCAAGTGCAGCATCTCCACCAGTCCAAGGCTTCCTTACATTTATACTCCATATCCACCTTGTAATAAATAACAATGTTTCATTTGTCTTCTCAATTACCTGCTATACATGAATGCTAAATGTTTTATGACATCATATACAGTCACCCAGATCATTCCAGACTGCAGCTTCTGCAATCCTTCCGCGTCAAGTATCTGCTTCTGATGAAGGGTTACACCCAAAACATTAACTTCTCCAGCTCCTGATGCTGCCTGGCTTGCTGTGTTCTTCTAGCCTACTGCTGTCTCTTCTGACCAAAGTGGATAACCTCACCATTTTCCAAAATACTGGCACTGAAATTTACATACCACCATACTCCTTTGTGTATGAAGCAGAACACCACTTTAGCATGCTGGCAGTGTCCTGATAGTGGTGACCACCACTTGTGTTGCTACTGAATAATAGCAGTGTGAAACAACAGCTAGCTTCACTATTTGCATATTTGATCAGACCATTTGTTTATTGTGCAAGCTGATACTGCAGAGGATGCATGGAAACCATGCTGTTGAGAACAACTACCCCCCACTGATCATAGAATCTCCTACAGTATAGAAGCAGGCCATTTGGCCCATTGGGTCCACACTGCCCCTCCAAGGAGCATCCAATCCAGACCTACCCCCTTCCCTAATCCACCTAGCCTGCACATCCCTGGACAGTATGAGGAATTTAGCATGGCCAATCCACCTAACCTGCATTTCTTGGACTGTGGGAAGAAACCCACACAGACACTGGAAGAGCATTCAAACTCCACACAGGCAGCTGACCGGGGGTAGAGTTGAAACCAGGTTCCTGGTGTTGTGAGGCTGCAGTGCTAATCACTGATCCACCATGCCGCTCCTATTAGGATTTGGATTATAGGATGTCGACCATAGGTCCCAGACCATAATAAACAACATATCCTTTTGGCTGTTTTTAACAAGAGAAGTACTGACTCTATTCCACTAGCTTGTACTTCCAAAACCCAAAATAATGTCCAACATCAGATGTGATTCTACAATTAGACACCATTTACTGGATAATTCTAAGTGTGCAAAGAATTATGTTGACAAATCTAGGTTTGTCAGTCAGGCTTACAATATGGCACATTTGCACCTACTGGAAGCTACATAGAAAATAGACTGGACCCTGTTGTTTGCAAACAAAAATAACATGTGCATGCACACACTATACCTATTTCAACCCAACAAAACAATGACAGCAAATCTCTTGTTCATTGTCCTGAGAAACATCTTGACTCATCAGAATCAAGCTGCCTGGCTTGACATTTAAATCAAGTTTGTCAATTAATGATTAGTCATCATCTAACTGGTGCATTCTCCATGGCAATGCCACTAACAATCAGTCAGCTTGCAAACCAGGCACTACTCTCCTCTCGTACAATATAAATGTGTTCTCCCTTTCCTTTGGTAGTCTTGTAAGTTGTGCTGCTGAGTGCAAGACGAGAACTTTGACAAAATGTTAATTTTTCCAGAAATACTGAAGCTGTGTATTACATAAAGATTATGTGAACTTCCTTAATCATAGATTCCAGTGTTTTCCCAAGGTCAGATGTTAAGTTCCTGGCTTCTGTGTCTTGAACTGTGAAAAGAAATGCAAAAGAAAAGAAAAGAAATGCAAAACACTTATTCAATTTCCCTACCACTTCCTTGATTCCCATCATCAACTCCCAAGTCTCACCATAAAAGGAATCAATGTTACGTGTTGCTAATCTTTTACTTTTATCAATTTCTCCATTCCAATTCCACTTTTTCAACTTTGTTTTCTTAATTATTCTTTGTTCTAAAATTTTCAATCTTTTGTCGTGTCACTGATATTTTGGACAGTATTTTACATTTTCTCTTTCAATTTGATGCAATCTTTAAGTTCCTTTGTTAGCCATAGATTGAATCTTAGAATCCCTTCAGTGTAGAAACAGGCCCTTTGGCCCAACGACTCCGAAGAGTATCCCACTCAAACCCATTCCCCATTACTCTACTTTTACCCCTGACTAATGCACCTAACCTGTACATCCCTGAAAGTGAGTGCATTCTTCACTAAGCTCTGGATTTCTGGACATTCAGTTGCCACTAGCTGCCTACCAGGGATTAAATGTTGTCTGTGGCTAAACAGTAGGGTGCTTGGCAATAGATACTGTGCCTCATTCTTTAATAGGAAATAATTAGTGTGTAAACTACAAATGCCCTGTGTTCTCTTCCACCTGTCTTAGCACCAAAGGCAATAGAATCATAGAATCTGTTCAGTGTGGAAACAGGTCCTTCAGCACAATAAGTCTGCACCGACCCTCCAAAGAGTAACCCACTCAGACCCATTTCCCTACCCCGTGTTTACTAATGCACCTAACCTACACATCCCTGAACACTATGGCCAATTTAGCATGGCCAATTCACCTAACCTGCATATATTTGGATTGTGGGAGGAAACTGGAGCACCCAGAGGAAACTGACGCAGACACAGGGAGAATGTGCAACCTCCACACAGACAGTCGCCCACAGTTGGAATCAAAACTGGGTCCCTGGCACTGTGAGGCAGCCACGCTAACCAGTGAGCCACCATGCAAATTGTGCATCCATTTTATGAATTATTTCTCAATTGAATATAATTTTTGTTGAGGGCTATGAAATAGCTCCTTAAATATTAGCCATTGCTTATCTGCTTTACCCTATTTTTCATTGCATACTGTAGCCAATGTTGCCTTCATATCTTTGCAGTTATTTTTATTTAATGATGTGGAGAGGCTAGTATTGGGCTGGGATGGACAAGGTCCGAAGTCACATGACACCAGGTTATAGTCCAACAGGTTTATCTGAAATCACAAGCTTTCAGAGCACTGCTCCTTTATTAGGTGAAGTGAGGAAATGCACACAGGCACAGAATTTACAGGCTATCAGTTTCCACAGGACACTTTTGATCACCTGCAGAGAATTATTGTTCAGCCTGTCAACACTCCACTCACACCATTTGTATGATCGTTTGATCTCTCAGCCTATTGATCTCTCTGCCTATAAATTCTGTGACGTGTGCATTTCTTCACTTCACCTGATGAAGGAGCAGTGCTCTAAACACGTGTAATTTCAAATAAACCTGTTGGACTATAACCTGGTGTTTTGTGACTTCTGACCTTATCTTTTGTTAGATTAAGACATGTTTTTTTTGGATCCAAATTTCTAGACATCAAACTTCATGTGAAATTCATTGTTACAAACATTTTATCTTCAGGATTCTTTATTACACAATAATTTGTTATTCTTGTCTCCCTTTCACATTATCAGTTCTAAAATTGCTTGTTTTTGGTTGGTTGCAGAATGCCTTGTTTTGAGGAACTGATTTGAATGCATGCTGCAAGTTTATCCCCAAGGCCAGCTTTGTCAATACGTTGCATCCAATCTACATAAAGATTAAATCATCCATTGATTATTGCTTTCCCTTCAATACAGGCCTCCATTATTTGTTAATTTATACTTTGTTGTATGTAGCTCCTTTAAAGGGTGGAGGAGGCACGAATAATTCCAACTAATACTTGTTTCCATTGGGTTTTTTTCCACTTCCATCCAATCTATATTCTGAGCCATGATGATTTGTCACTATTCTGCTGATGTTATTCTTCATTAGCAGAACCAGCCACCTCCTTTACGTACAGCTCTTCTGAAATATCAAATATACAGGTCCAAGCTTTCCTACCATGTCTATGTTATATTTTTTAAAAAGTCATTTGCGGGGTGTGGGTATCACTAACTAGATCAGCATTTATTCTCCAAGTTGCATGTGAGCTGCCTCTGGAATTGCTGCAGTCTCTTTTCTAGGCCTTTAGGGAAAGAATTCAAGGATTTTGATGCAGCGATAAATGGTGATAAATTTCCAAGTTAGGCTGGTGAGCGACTGGAGGAGAGCTTACAGGTGGCAGTGTTCCAATGTATCTTCTTTCTATTTATGCTATAAAATCATCCATCTTGAAACTGATTGATCTTCAAATTGTTGCAGATGTTCATATGAAGAAAATCGAATTAGCGGCTTCTTATACCATGTTTACCTACTCTGCAGTATTTTCACACACACTTTCCTGGCACATTCTGCAGGTAGTGAAGTGCATAATCATAACCAGTATTGTCTTGTTCTTTCTCTTTAACCATATAAATTTCCCCACTTATGAGCCTTCTCCTCTACTAATTAGTTTAAAACTCTCTCAACAGCATAACATATGATATACCAGCCCACCTGAACCCAGCATGATTCAGGTGATGGTTGTTCCAACACCACACGTTCCTCTTTCCCATTATTGGTAGACTGCCCGATCAATTACACATCAACCTTTGAGCCATGCATTCAACTCTCTGATCTATGTATTCAATGCCAATTTTCTTGTAACTCAGGTAGTAAGGTAGCAATGATCACCTTTTGTGATTCCAGTTTTTAATTTAATTCCCAGTTGCTCATACCCCTTCAGTGGAAAAACACTTCCTTAGTGCTACAGATGTCGTTGGTTTCCACGTGAGCCACAGCAATTGGATTCACTTCCTGTCACTCTGAGGTACCTTGCGCTCCTGAGGAGGGTGAAGTCTCCTTCACTTCTTACCCTGAGAATCACTGGGCTGTGGTGGTGCTTTGAACATGCCATCATCATTCCCACCTTCATGATCACACAGGAAGGTGGCAGCATTGTGATATTGATTACACGGCTAATGATTCAGAGACACAGGTAACATTCTGGGGATTTTGGGTTTGATTCCTAGCATGACAGTTGACTGAATTGGAATTAAAATTTAAAACAAAAAGTATGAAATTACAAGCCTCATAACCTATTCCCAATTGTCATTAAAACTCATCTGGTTCTTTTACGGTAAGAAACCTGAAGTTATATCAAGCTTCTATAAAAGTCTCAAGTGAAAGAAACCAGATTGAAAATATCATTGACCTAGACACCAGAAATAACAATGATAAACTCAGCACCACTGATCCTACAAAATCTTACATTGTAACATCTGGGGAGCAAAGCCAAAATTGGAAAAACTGTCTCTCAGACTTGAAGCAACAACCTGACAATGTCATACTTTTGAAATTGTGCCTTACTGATAACAATTCAGACAAACCACCACCATCCCTGGGTATGTCCTGACCCATTGGTAGGGCATAGCCACCAGAGATGGTAGCACAATGGAATACAGTCAGGAGGATGCAGAGTGTACTCTGGATTGGGGACTGCAACAAATGTTTCCAAAAGTTGCCCTGCAGCACCACTGGTGACTGAGCTGGTTGAGTCCTAAAGGACATAGCTGCTAGGCTAGGTCAGCAGCACTCAGTGAAGGAACTAACAAGAGGGAAATACATACTTGACGTTATCCTTCCTGAACAGCCTGCCACAGATGCATCAGTCCATGATCAAGAGTGTCCACCACATATTTCTTATGGACACAAAGTTCTGACTTCATATTAAGGATGCCCTCCACTAGTTGTGAAGCACCATCACCATTGTAAATGGACTATCACACAGACTGGGCATTTCAAAACAGGACATTGGTGAGGAGCTGTGGCCTATCAACAGCAGCCGAATTGTACTCCAACACGATCTGCAACCTCATGGTTCCCCTCTCTATCATTACCATCAAACCTTGGGTCAGTGAACAGTGAAGAAGTTTCCTGATGAAGAGCTTTTGTTCGAAACGTTGATTCTCCTGCTCCTTGGATGCTGCCTGACCTGCTGTACTTTTCCAGCACCACACTCTCGACTCTAATCTCCAGCATCTTCAGTCCACACTTTTGCCGAGCAGTGAAGGAGGGCATGCCAGGTGTAGCATAAGGCGTATCTGAAAATCGTGTGCCAAGCGAGTGAAGCACTGTTGTAAGACTATTTGTGATCTAAACAGCAAGTGGTAGGCAGAGCTAAGCAATTCCACAACCATCAGATTAACACTGCAGACCTGCCACATCCAGTTGTGAATGGCGGTGAGCAATTAAATAATTCACAGGAGGATACTCCACAGACATTCCCCATCGTCAATGATAGAAGAGCCCAGGACATCAGTGCAAAACATAAGGATGAAGCATTTGCAACAGCCTTCAGCCAGAAATGCTGAGTAGGTGGTATCCTCTAGAGGTCCCAGGCATCACAGCTTTGAGTTTTCAGCCAATTTGATTCACTCGATGTGATGTCAAGTAAAGGCTAAGTACACTGGATACTGCAAAACGCAAAGTGCTGTGACAATGTTCCAGCAGTAGTACTGAAGATTTGTGCTCCATGACTTGCTGAGCCCCTAACCAAGTTGTTCCTATACATCTCCAACTCTGGCATGTAACAGGCAATATGGAAAATTGCACAGGTGTGTCTTGCACAAAGTAGGACAAAAATACACACTGATTCATGCGAGGTCAAGACTAAGATATCAGAAGTGGTTGAATATATTTGCTGGAGTTAGGAGTATATTTGCTGGGTTTCAGAAGAATGAGAGGTGAATTTCATGGAAACCTATAAAATTCTAATAGGAGTAGATAGGGTAGGTGCAAGAAGTATGTTCCCAATGACTGTGAGGCAATACCCAGGGGCCACAGTCTCAGGTTATGGGGCATACCGTTCAGGATAGTGATGAGGAAAAATATCTTCACCCAGAGATTGGTGAGCCTGTGGAACTCACTACAATGGAAAGGGATCGAGGTGAAAACATCTCACGATTTCAGGAAGGAGTTGAATACAGCACGTGGGGCTAAAGGGATCAAAGAACATGGGGGCTGAGGGGTGCACATGGTGAAAAGCAGGAACAGACTATTGAACTGGAGTAAGGCCACACCTATCCATGTGTGGCATCAAAGAGCTCCAGTGAAGTCAGTGGGAGTTTAGGGAGAGTGGGGCAGTAACCTCTCTGGTTGCAGTCGGAACTGGCATAGGGAAGATGGTTCTCATTGCTGCTGGACAGTCATCAACAAAAACAAATCTCAGCTCCTGGACAACTCTTGAAGAGTCTCTCAGGGTAGTGTTCTAGGCCCAACTATCTCCAGATTCTTTGACAATGACCTTCTCTACACCATAAGTTCAGAAGTGCGATGTTCACTGATTATCTAAATGTTCAGTACCATTCATGACCACTCAAATGCCAAAGCAGGGCATATTCAAATACAGCAAGACCTGGACAATAGCCAGGCTTGGGCTGCCAAGAGGCAAGTAATGTCCATGCCATTAAAATGTGAAACAATGACCATCTGCAACAAAAATGAATTTAACCATTGCCCCTTGACATTCAATGGCATCATCATCACTGGATCCTCATAATATCAACATCCTGAGCTTTATTATTGCCCAGAAATGGGATTGGACAAGCCATATGAAAAATGCAGTTACAAGAACAGGTCAGAAGCTAGGAATCCTGAAATGAGAAATTCACTTCCTGACATCCCAACTCCTGTCCACCAACTACAGGATACAAGCCTAGAGTATGATGGAATACTCTCCAACAACATTCAAGAACCTTAACACCACCCAGGACAAATTGACACCACAAACATTCACTCTCTCCATTACTGATGCTCAATTGCAGCAGTGCATGCTGTCAAAAAGATGCACTGTAGAAGTTCACCAAGGATCCTTAAACAGCACCTTCCAAATTCATTACTACCACTATCTAGAAGGACAGGGACAGCAAATACACAAGGACATCATAACTTGCAAGTTCCCCTCTATGCCACTCACCACCCTGACTTGAAAGTATGTCACCATTCCCTCTCAAGGTCAAAAGTCTGGAATTCCCAACTTACAACATGCAGACCGCAGCAGTTCAAGAAGGCAGCTCACCACCACCTTCAATTAAGGAAGGAAATAAATGCCGGCCTAGCCAGAGATAGTCACATTCCATGAGTAAGTAAGGGGGAATAAGACATCTTGTCCTCAGTTGCTGCCTGTGACTGCTAAGCAATTGAAATAGAGCAGATCAGAGCAGGTACCCCTATGATATCTGCTTCAACTTCTACAATTCTGCTGGGTAAAGTGATATTCTTGCTATAAAACATAACCCCTCCATGATCACTGCAACCCTCGTATACAACAAGGAAAGCTTTGTAATTTTAGGGGAATTCAGTTTCTGTTAAAGCAAAAAAGCCCGATGGAGAGAGGAAAGTCTCTTTTTCTTAAGTTGTGGGCTCTTATCCAAAGAACTCCACTTTGTTAAGCTTAATGTATCATTAAAGCTGAATTATAATTAATGGCAAATACAACTCTTTAACAATATTACATCACAACAGATATTTGAATACGCACAGTAAAGAAAAGTTGACTTGAATTTCTAAGGTCAGAAATATTGCCATTAAGTCAGGACAAAATGAGATTGACATCTGATATAGCTATCACTACCTGAAGAGAAAGCATTTTTAAATTAAAATAGAATTATGTATCCACTGATGTGTAAAGACATCAGATTCTTGATATATTTGTGGTGTACTGAACTCAAAATATAGGTGGAATTCTGTCTCTGCTGAACAGTTGAGAAGGATTACATCAAGTTGCTTTGTGGTATCATGTTAAATATAAATGTAATCCCTCCAAATCCAGTGAAGGTATAATTTTGGTTTCAGATTTGGAATGCCCACACTTTGATCTTATAGGATCAAAATAAGCTTAATCAGCTCAGTGTTTGGATTAGAAAGTGTTGACAGTTTGAGTTGGCATCTGGGTACTTTACAAACCTTTCAGTTGTCTTGGCCATGTCTAGATAATTAATTTACATAAACAGCCTGTTTCTTGGAATGCTGGCTTGGAAAATCAATGAGTTCGACAGGGCTCATTGGTTAAAGGGAATTGACAACTGTCTGGTTGGGTGCCATTGTTATCACAATGAATTACTAGTTAACAATGTCATTGGATGTGAACATTACCCCGAATGTGAACATTTGGTTTACTTTTAGTCAAAAGACTCCTAGTGTTTGATGCTCTCTTTAGGATTGTCATCAAAGTGAGTGGCTGCTGTGTATTGGAATAGAAATGAAAATATATGCGATTATTTAATGAAATTGGTGAATAAGATGTCTTGATCTAACTTACAATTGGACCTTTTGTGCATTTCTAGATATAATTTACAATTCTATTTTCTTTCCCAGTGGAGGAAAGCAGAATGATTGTTAAAGATAGATCGGTGCAACCTGCACATGATTATGTTAGGAATTGGATGGATTGACTTGTTCATTTATATTTAGTTGAAATGATTATTGTGCAATTCTTTTTATACTTTAAATTATTCATAACTGTTGTAAACTGCAATTAATTGTTTTATTTGTATCGAGCCCATGTTCCCAGAACATTAATCAGAGCATTTGGATTATTAATTCAGTGACAATATCAAACCACCATCACCTTTTCTCATCTGCTAGTAACACTTTTACCATCTGCTGATACTCAAGGAGACTTGTTTGGCTTAAGCAGATTTGGAATTATTTCCTCTCCCTCCTCCTCAACCCATTTCTCACTGGTGCAGCTAATAATTGGTTAATTACCCGCATGTGTCCATAGATAATGGATTTTGTCAGGGCGTCTTGCAATGCAGAGGTGGTGTTCTTATCTCTGAGCCAGGAAGCCTGTCTTCAAGTCCTTCCTGCTCCAGAGGTGTGTCATAGCATCTCTGAACAGGTTGATTAGAAGATATTATAATGGATGTTGTCATTTTGTCCTTTTTTATTGTGTTGATACATCTTGAAATTAGCTGGAGGTGAAATATCCTACTGCTTCATACAAGATAGAGTACCTCGTCTGTTTAAAAACAAGAGCTATATCCTCTTTGAAAGAAGTAACCTTGCTATTTATGTGCATGGGTATGCTAAATTAAACCTACAGCTGTCATAATATTCTCTTAGTCGTGTGGAAATCGGCTGTTAAAACTTAAAAGAGCCAGAATTGCTTGCTTATTACGTGGCTCACCATACCTAAAGTTCACCATATGTTCCTTTTGCATTTATTACATTATGATCATATTTAAACCTTTTTAATGATGGATGCACAAATAGCTTGGAACGAGCTAAAAATGGGTTGTCCATGGGGAACTGGGTTTTGTCAGGAATGACGCTTTGATAGCAATCACAATATTCATTCTTTTGCAATGGGAGGAATGTGCTTCCTCTTTCCACTCATTTCATACAGTCTTTCCATACAAAAAAACACTTGTTTTCCATCAAATGAGTTTTTCCTTTTACAAAGAATAGGAAAGCATTCTTGTTCAACTATTGTAGCTGGAAACCCAAAATGTGTCTAGATTCTAAAATTTAAAAATAAAAACCTCATCTGTATCTGAATGATGTAATATTGGGATCAGGAAATGTCAGTAATTGCTGGTAAACTCAAGAACATCATGTCTTTTTGGGAATGTTTCCAAGCCTTATTGTTAGATATTTCTTTAGCTATACTTTCTTATTCTTGGCTGTTTGTAGTCATGGAGAATGTAGGAATACCAAATATTGTGCATGCTGGGAATCTAAACTAAACAGAGATGTTCAAAATACGTAGCAGGTCAGGCTGCAGCAGCAGAGAGGAAAAGCTGTAAAAATTACATGGATTTTTTATTTTCGACGTTAAAAATATAAAATGGAAATTTGGATTATTTGCTTTACACAACTCAAAAAAAGAATGGTAAAAGAATGTGGCCTCATATTGATTATACAAAGATATGTTTTTTAAGAAACTGGATTTTTATGCTTTCACGGGAAATGCTAGTATCAGCTTTGTTTAGGGGGAAGAAAAAGTAACTGCCCAGCATTAGTGTTTGGATGGTTTAAAATAGCAGTTTTGAATTGAAGTGAGAGGAGAGAAAGCAATTTGAGACAGACCACCAAAAATATTTAAGCACACTGGATCCTTCTCTCTCTGTCTCTTTCTTTTCTTTGAAATAGTAAAGAAATAACACTCTACGACTTTGCAAATGAGAGCTTAAAGCCCAGACTGAATCCAGCTGACCAGTTACCGAATTAAAGATAATCTCAGTCAATGAGATTTCATTGATAAAAAAACCAAAAAAAAAGTCCCAGAGAAAAGTCACCCTATTTCCCCTTTTGTCTTGGATCCACAGACATTGTGTCATTTTTGCTCATATTTTACATCTGCAACATTCTTAAAAAGACTGCTTGCCTTGTCTGTCTGTTTGTCCTAAGTCTGAATAAACATTTGTGTTTTGATTTAATGGAGACTTTTTTAAGGTATGAGGAGAAATTACATAAATAAAGCCAGGGGGATTGTAGAATGTAGAAGGTTAAGGAATGATGTGATCAAGATATTAACAGAAAGGACAGGGTAGATAAAGATAAAGTGTATCCACTCATTGGAGGTCCTTTAGTTCTAATAGTCTGAGAATTAGGGCCAGACTCTCCAGGAGAAAATGTTCAGAAGCATTTCTACACACCAAGGATGTTAGACCTATGGAACTTTCTTTCACAAATGGCAGTGGATGCAGGCTCAGTTAGTTTTAAATCTGAGATAGATACGTTTTTTCAAGCAAAATATTAAGGGTTTTGTTCTAAAGGCAATATATGGAGTCAGGCCACAGATCACCGGTGTTCTCGTTGAATGAATGGTGGAACAGGGCCTAGGAGCTGAATGGCCTACTCCTGATCCTATATTTAAGTTTGCATTGGTCATTGATAATCTGTCTTGTCATGTTAGAGCATAAGTTTCTTATAATTTTTTGGCTTTCTTGTTCATTGATAAAACCTGGTAGAGTTTGTTTTATCTCAGATAGTGGTCACCAGTGAGATGTTAAGATGAGTAGGTAAATTGGTCAAATTTCACAGTTGTTCAGGTCGATGATTGACCTAAGTCATTTTGAGGAACAATCGGTTGAAAAGCTAAGTGAAATGTTACTTCTCTATCTCTTTCCACCACACAGCTGATTAGTTCCAGCATTTTCAGTTGTTCGTGACCAAGGAGAAACAATAAAGGGATCTCATTGTGGCAACAGTAATAATTTATAATCGGTGCTGTAGCTGTATTGATTTTCTTTTCTTGTGCAAAATAAAGTTTTGCATTTTAAAATCAACGAACTGTTGTAAGCTTCGAACATTTTTGTATGTCATTTTAAACTGAGCAGTGATTAATGAATTGTCAATCACCAGTCAAATTAAGTTTAAATTATGACCTTAAAGAGCAAAACTGTTGGGTGTTTTGGTAATATTTTGATAAAACCTGAGACAGAATATTCCTACAGATTGATGTTCTTCTCTTCAATGTTGTTTTAATGTATCTATGAAGTATTCATTTTTAGAGAATTATTTGACATATGTTATGGGGAGAGAGAGAGAGAGAAGTATATGAAACTAAACATTATGCTGCATTGATCTGAATGAAGTTTGCCTTGGCAATTGGGCAGTTTCTAAAAATATAGCCAGGGAAATGGAAATTAAGTGTTTGGTATGGAGCAAAAATACTGTGCCATCAAATTAAAATGGAACAGTATTGTACTTGTGAAGGCAGAGTCCCTACACACAGTCCAACCAACACAAATGCCATTTAGTTGTAATTTTAACATGTCTGTTAAGCAAGATAAAGCAATTGGAACTGTTTTTGCTTTGAACCAACAATGATCATAGCAGCATTGTGGAAATTGTGAAGAGGAAAGTTCAGGATTCTTCATAAAGGGTGTTGTAAAATTGCTTAAAATATTAGTGCAAATCTGCTTTCACCCAGAAATCAGGAATAAATATTAAAGGTTTTAAGTATTGTACAAAATGATAAATTGATTTCACAGAAACAGGGCTATGATAAAAATCACTGAAGATTTATGAAGTATATTTTTGTGACTAATCTAATTGATGAATGTTTTCAGAAGGAAAATCAATACACTAAAGAATTGAAGTAACTAATGATGAGAACTAAGAATCCTAATACAATTTTTAGGTAATTACTATTAACTTTGTAGGTGTGAGATCTTTAACTCAAAATCCTTAACTGAATATATTATCATCTAAGATGGTCTGAAAGAATGTATAAGACCCAATCGAATGAGGGAACAAGTGATGAATATATTAAATAAAAGTGATTTGGTTCTGAAATGGTTGTATAAATGTAGAGAGCAATTAATCAGTGGGGGGTGAACTTGATTTCAGTTAATCACACTCCATAAAGCCTTCACGAAAAGCATGGACTTTGACTCTGTTGAAATACAATTACAATCGAGTGTATAACATTGTTAGCAGAGAATGATTGAGTCAAACTGCAACACTTTGGAATATTGTTACATATCCGTATTTTCTAAAAATGACGCTTCTGAACAATGGAACAACGAAACTACGATGTGGACTTGGGTGACTTCCTTACCAAAGAGAAATGGGATATGGACTTTGCACTTTCATTATCATACAGAAAGAAACACAGTAAGAAAGTTAAGTTTTAATTGGAGCCTGAAAGTTTAGACAGGTTGTTAACTTTCATGGATAAAAACTGTTACAAATATGATCTATTTATTGCTTGAGAGGTGTGTTCAGATCTTGATAAATTTAGAAAGACTAAGGATCGTACCATGGAAGTGTACATAATGGTACCCAGTAGACTGTGTGCCACACTGCAAAACAAAATTTGGAAATTTTCCAGTGGTGTTTAGGTTATTTGACTGTTTCAAAGTTATTAAATGTAGACCAACTTCTAGTTTTGACTGGAGGTAAATTTATGGATAAACATGCACTGATAGCACAAAAAGTACTCTTTGGAAAACATTCCTTTTCCAACAGCAATCATAGTGTAAAGGAGAAAATTTCCGATATGATAAAAAAAGTAAGATGTAACTTTAACAACTTAGCTATTGCAGGAAGGAGAACTGTTACTAATAGAAATGATGACAGAAATACTATTGCCAATTTGATAAGCAAAAGGAATTCTGGATTTACAATAAGAGAACGAACCTCAAAAATGTTTAGTGTGTAGTTCTGGTGCAATTCAAAGTATCGTTATGCCATGAACATCCTAAATGTTATCATAAATTATTCAAAACTACATGTTTGTGGAGCAGACCATTCAGAAGAAGAGGATTAGTATACTGATGAATAAAAGGGCCATGTGTTTATCACAAAAAGTTTGAGCCCAGGGATGCAGGTGTCTGGTGGCAGAGTCTTTCAACTGTGCAGTATTAGACAATGAATGCATGTCTACAGTGTATGGAATAGACTGGATAAAATGCTACTCAGACTCTAAGTAATAAGAATCAAGAGGATTCAAAGTTAAGGAATTTGAGAGTTCTAACCAGTTTCAGATTTGGGCATGATAACTCACTACAACCTTTGAAAAGAGTGGTTATTCCTTGTAAGCTACCTGGATTCAATTACTTTATTGGCGCAGATATTGTGGCAAGTGAAATACCATTGTTATTAGGTAGGCTATTGATGAAGAAAGCACAAATGAATTTGGATATGTAAAATAATAAAGCTATTATATTCAGAAAATTTGTGAATTTGCAATTTACACAACTAGAGTACTGTTTTATTCCTTTAATGAAACATCACATCACCACTAAACAAATTAAAGCTGTGTTATTGACATTAGTGGGTAGAAAGTTAGACAAAAAGTTAATTGTGTTAACATTATGTAGGTAATTTGCCTAGTTGTCCTCTAAAAGGCTAAACACTTTAGTAAAAGATGTAGAATATAGGAGTATGATAAGCTCATTGAAGGCATAAGTGATAGATACGAAATTTGTAAGAAATATCAAAGGACACAGTCATAACCTACGATAACTTTGCCCTTACGAGATTTGAACTAAGTAGCAGCTATGGTTTTAACTGCACGGGATAAAGAAAAAAAGTCATATGTGGGCTTAAAAGAGAATTTAAAGTTGGAAGTCAGGCTTCTAGCGCTTTTAGATGCATTGATTTGGAAATTAGGCAGAATGGATCAAGGTCAATTTGCATCATAAATCTTACATTGAAAACATTAGCCCTGTTGCTGTTTGCCAAAGTAGGGCATCACAAAAAGATGCAATGGATTCAAAAACAGAAATGGAGGAATTGTGAAGTCGAATTGCAAAGCTGACTTGGTTGGGCATTCAAATAATGCTAGATTCCAGTACTGCAGTATTAATGTTGAGTACAGCTATGAAAAATCACAAGGCGGAAAATTATTTGGGCAAAAAGAAATTGAAAAAAATTAAAAATGCAGCATTGTGTTTGCACTGAAGTTTACATCATTGAGAGATTCCAGGAACGTGATGCTTCATGAATCATAGATTCTCTACAATGCGGAAAGAGACTGTTTGGCCCAACTAGTCTGCACTGACTCTCCAAAAAGCATTCCACGCAGACTCAGCCCAACCTCCTCCCTGTAATACCACATTTACTGTGGCTAATCCACATCCCCTAACATCCTTGGACACCCATGGGGTAATTCAGTATGAGCCGAAAAGTGTGGCACTGGAAAAGCACAGCAGGTCAGACAGCATTGACGGAGCAAGAGAGTCGACATTTTGGAATGTTTATCATAGCCAGTTGACTAACCTGCACTCCTTTGGACCATCCAGGAGAAACCCACACAGATAGTTGCCCAAAGTTGGAATCGAACCAGGGTGCTGAGGCAGCAGTGCAAACTGAGTTCTTAAGAATAAAAAGTCTTGTAGTTTCATTTGTGGAAATGGTACTAAACGTTGACCCTTTTTTGGGACGTTAAAAACATTAGAATAGTAAAAAGTACCTTAGTTGCAGAAAATCTCCTGCTTGACGATGTGATAGATATGGAATTTTTTCTCAGTGCAAATATTGGAAGAAATTCTAAAAAGGGATAGCTACAGCAATAACCCATTGAAGGTTACATTTATAGTAAGTCACCCCTGGATTAATGCACTTAAATATATGCATGGAAAAAGACTGACGATCAATATTGTAGTTTTAAAATACCAAGACATCTCCAAAATTAAATGATGGGTAGCAGCATTCAGCCATTTGATTACTTCACAAAGAAAGGAACAAGTTTTAATAACCTGGACATACTGGAAAAAGAATTCTTGTAACATTACAATGCGCAAAGAAAAGAAAGAAATAAGATGTCAAATATATATGAATACATAGATTTATTTTGAAAGATTCCAATAACTTATAGCAAGGTGCCAAGGTGAAACAATCAGATGATGGAATCATAAAGAAGGTGGAAAAAAATCCCGTAAAGGTTAACAGCTTATATTTCAATGTGTACATAAGATAAAATTATCTTGAAAGAAATTCTATTAATTTTACAGTTAAAATATCTTCTTTAACTCAAGTGGTCTTTGGCTGAAATATCATAGACCATCGCCCAGAACAATTATTCCCATTGTGATGGAGGGCTAACTGGCCATTCTAGAAAGCAATAGCGTGAGGTGTGGGCAGGAGTCCTTCCTAGGTTTTTGTAATTATATCCCAGTGTTAAACATGGAAAGTTCTACACCATAATAAAAGACCAATCAGCCCATCATTTCCATGCTGATATGATCTGAGATTCTTGTGTTGTGGACATTCTATTTCCAGTTCTCTCTCTTTTCCACCCACTGCACACCCACTTTCACCTTATGGCACACCACTTTCATGCCCTGAGTTACAATTAGGGATTAAATAAATGGTTACACAGCCACACATGAGAAGTTTGAACATTTCCAATTGGATAATGAAAAGCTTTTCAATGCAAACTTCCTTTGTCTGCAGTATAATGTTTCACTTGTAGATTCTTCTAATGATCAATAAAACATTAACATTTGTTATAAACCTATTTCCTCTGGTGGGGGTGAAAGAACCTGGGAGGATAAGTCAGACTATAATACTGAAAGATATTTGTTTGCTTCTTGTTAATAGACATTTATTGGTGAGAAACATATTTCCAAGTGTACATAGTACAAGCAGTCTTTAGGCTCCAATGCGCGAATATTGATCTGAGATTTGACCAGTCTCCTGTACAAAAAAAGATCACAAAGTACCTGTAATGTTGTTGAGCAGAGTGTCACATTCTTGTGCAGTTCAGCAATTTCTTGACAGACTGTACTTTGTTTGGTTGTGGTGCTATCAGTGACCTGCCCTCCCATCTGTATACAATATAGCCTCTGTTGAACTGAAACGCTACCTAAAAAGCTCATCACATGTCTTGAAACAGACCGATGTGCAGACAGATTATAATTTCTGTAATAAGCGCACACATTTTATAAAAAATTTTCCTGCTTATAAGGGGGCAAGGATTGTATCTAAAAATGCTTGTTATAAATATGGAAAACAAAATTTATTTAATGGGCAGTTCATTCAGTCAAACTGCATGGATTTGTGTTGAAAAGTTTTAGTCAAAAGCTTTCATTCCCAAAGGCGCATTTCAGCAGCTTTTGTCAGCCTCGTGAAAATTAATGAACTCTTCATGTAATTTGTGGTAAATGTAACAATTGATTTATTGCTTCTTTATAAAATTGCAGCAGTTCCTTACAGAATGTGGAGCTCATGGAGCTAGGGCTGACACCAGAGAACTCCTGGAAAGCTAGGTTTCTGGGACCTATCATCAATCACATGCCCTCATTTGTGCCTTGCTTGTTTGTAGGATGTTGGTGTAGCTGGCAAAGCCAGTATTTGTTACCCAACCTTAACTCAACTCAAGGGTGAAGGAGAGTCATATCAGACTCAAACCATTAACCCTGTTTCTCTCTCCATGGGTGCTGTCAGATGTGCTGAGTTTCTCTAGCATTGCTTTTATCTCCAGAGGTCCGCTACTTTTATGAACATCAATCACATGGCTCTGTAGGCAAAACTAGGTTTGGATAGCAGATTTAATTCCTAAGAGAATATTGGTAGATCAGATTTTTAATTAACAACACTGATGACAATCTCATGGTCACTGTCAACAGACTAGTCTTCAATTCCAGATTTATTTTAAAATTAATTGAATTTAAATTCTACAAGTGCATAAACACAAGTTTCTGGCTTATTTTTGGGTAACACGAGCACTATACAACTGAATACCCTCAAACCCTAGATTAAGTAACGATAGGCCCAGTGTGACCAAACTAACTGGTCAAATGGTAGAATAAAAATAGAACTCCTCTAGGGGATATGTATGCCACATGGTTGATTTGAGGAACTCAAACACTTAAATGGTTACCATTTCTGCATTCAAGGGAAATGCAGCTATCTAAAATGCAGTTAAACACTCCTGCCTGCAAGGATAATACAGCTTTGCTACTTTCAAAATAGCATGGTATAAGAGAGCTAGTACTTCTAAAGATGCTGTTTATTACTTATTGCTAGCCAAACTGTATCACCTCAAACTGATACGATGAATTGCGTTGTGGGCCTAACTAGTGATGTATCAGTTCTCCCAGTTTCCAAGACATGCTTGTTCTTCATGTTAACAGTATCTAGCTGAAGCAGAAGTTTTATTTTTTTGGAGCAGTATGTGGGAGAGGTGATGAGGGAACAGGCAATTCTGGATTTGATGATGTGTAATGAGGCAGACTTGATTTGGGAGTTTAAGTGAAGGAGCCCCTAGGGAGCAGTGACCATAGTAAGATCGAATTCACTCCGCACTTTGAGAGGTAGATGCTGGTATCAGATGTTGACACTATTACCACTGAGTAAAGGTAACTACAAAAACAGGAGGGAGGAGCTGGCCAGAGCTGATTGCAAGGGGAGCCTAGCAGAAACAAAAAGTGGAACAGTAATGACGGGAGTTTCTGGGAGTAATTTTGGAGGCACAGCAGAAATTCATGCCAAGGACGAAGAAACATGCTAAGGATAGAACGAGGCAACCATAGCAGACAAAGGAGGTCAAGGACAGCATCAAAGCAAAAGGAAAAGCATACAATGTGGTGAAGATTAGAAGGAAGCCAGAGGATTTGGAAGCCTTTAAAAACCGGCAGCGGACAAGTCAAAAAGCATTAAAGGAGAAGGTGAAAAATGAGTATAAGCTAGCTAGTAATATGAAAGAGCATTGCAAGAGTTGCTTTTAGATATCTAAAAGGTAGGAGAGAGGCATGAGTGGACATTTGACCATGAGAAAATGAGGCTAGAGAAGTAGAAATGGCGAGGAAGGAATTGGCAGAGGTACTTTGCATCAGTTTTCACAGTGGAAAACATCAACAGCATACCAGAACTTCAAGAGAGTCAGGTCATAGAGATGAGTATAGTGGCCATCACTAAGGAGAAGGTGCTGGTGAAGCTGAAAGGTGGATAAATTCTGAAGGGGAGGCATTAGTAGTAATGATTCAGAAATCTTTGGAGTCAGGGAGGGTTCCAGAGGACTGGAAAATGGCTAAAGTAACATTTTTATTAAAGAAGGGAGGAAGGCAGAAGACAGGAAACTATAGGCTGGTTGGCTTGACCTTTTGTCATTGATGAGATGATAGAGTCCATTTATTAGGATGTGACTACAGATCACTTGGAAGTGCACTGGTAAGATAAGGTTGAGTCAGTACAGGAGAGTTTATGTCTGACAAATCTACTAGAATTCTTTGAGGAGACAAGTTAGACAAAGGAGATCCAGTGGATGTGATCCATTTGGATTTCCAGAAGGTGCCGCACAAGAGGCTGCTAAATAAGATCAAAGCCCATGATGTTATGGTCAAGATGTTGATATGGGTAGAGGCTGAGAGACAGAGAGTGGGGATAAAGGGATCTTTTTCAGGAAGGCACCCATATGATTAATGGAGTTCCATAGGGATCAGTGTTGGGGCCGCAAGTATTCATGTTAGATATTAATGAACAGGATAAAGGGACTGAGGGTAATGTTGCTACATTTGCAGCTAACACAAATATAGGTGGAGGGACAGGCAATGTTGAGGAAATGGGGAGACTGCAGAAGGCTTAGACAGGTGAGGAGAGTGGGCAAAGAAATGGCTGATGGAATACAATGTGGAAAAATGAGATACTTTGGTAAAAGAATTGAGGTATAGACTATTTTTTAATGGGAAAAAGTGAGGACTGCAGATGCTGGAGATCAGAGCTGAAAATGTGTTGCTGGAAAAGCGCAGCAGGTCAGGCCGCATCCAAGGAGCAGGAGAATTGACATTTCGGGCATGAGCCTTTCTGATTCTCCTGCTCCTTGGATGCCGCCTGACCTGCTGTGCTTTTCCAGCAACACATTTTCAGCTATTTTTTCATGGGGTAAGACTTCAAAAATCTAAAGCTCAACGGGCCAGCACTGGCTACTCATCCAGAAACCTCATTATTTTAAAATTCTCATCCTTTGTTTTCAAATCCCTTCATGATCTCATTCCTCGTTATCTCAGTAATCTTTTCCAGTTCTTAAACCACCCTCCCTCAAACTCTGGTGGCAGTTACAATCCTGATTACGTTAGCAGCCATGTCTTCAGCTGCCAAGGACATTAACTCTGGAATTTCCTTCCTAAGCCACTCTTGCTCTTTTCTCTGGCTTACCACCTTTGACACATTTGTTAAAGCTCACCTGTTTCTGTTGTGTCTGTTGGAGAACCAGCTACTGACTGGGGTGGAGTGCTACCATTAACTCTCCTTTCCATACTAGGTCTGTGGGCATGTTCAGTAAATAATGGAGGATGAACCACTTACAAATCTTAAAAAGATGAAGCACTTGTCTTAACAACAAGATGTAGTTTACTGCATGATAGCAGCTGGTACAAGTTACATTGGTTAGTTAGATATAAGTAGTAAGTATAAGTAGAATCAGGAGTCAAAGATGACATGCCTGACCTGCTTAGGATCCAGAGCTAGACAACTCAATTCTCTACACAAGACTGTGTGACATCATCAGATTGGGTGGATCCAAATCTAATCTCCAATATTAAATCATTCAGAGCCATTCTGTTACTCAATAGTCCCTTGCTTAAATATCTCCTTATGCGACTCTGTAATGCCCCAATGAATTGACTTGGAATGTTTTAATATGTAAAAGATTTGATATTAAAGCAAGTTGTTGGTGTTGGTTTGCTATTTTGACTTTAATCTACTTTTTAAGTACTCTAACAGAAAGAAATAGAGGCATTTACATATTTGTTCTGGAAAAAGTTTCCATTGCACAAAATGATGATCATTTAGTATCATTGTTACTGCACTATATTTATCTGATTATGTTTAGTTATGGAACTTGCTTGAAAACATATAATGGCCTATAATCTATTTACTAAGGTATTTCCACAACAGTCATTTGAGATGTTCCCAGGTAGAGAAAATGGGATTGTGCATATTTCTGGGAGAAACTTACGACAAACTATCCACAAATATTTTGACTGCAAATGTTAGGTTCTACTGAAAACAAGGGTGATAATAGTTTCAAGCAAGTGCTTGGCTTCTGATTTCTGCTTTAATTATCTCCCTAATCTCCTCCATTCCATTGCAAACCTTTTGCAATCGTACAATACACTTATAATCATTTCACTGTAACAACAAGTTTTCCACCAGCTACTTCATTTTGATCAGATGTGAAATAATGGGCAATGGTAATGTATGTCTGGGATGTCAGGGTAAAAAATTGCTAATGACCTTCTAAATGTTATCAGAAATTGATGTCAGCCATTCCACAAACCTGAGTGTATCTAGGTTTGTGCCAGACATGCGTACTTTCTTTCACAGTCTCAACCAGTAGGTTTTTTCTTGTGAACTTATATTTAACTCTGTCCAGATGAATGATTTTGAATTTTCTGGACTCAGATGTAAACAACATGTATCAAGAAATTTCCTCCTGTTTTGCTTAAAGCATTTGGAGCAATGTGGAATTCATTCACGCACATTTTAAACTGGGGCAAGTTACGCTTTTGATTACTTTTTCCTTTTAGCTCAGCCATCTTTGGTCTCATTTGAGAACAATTCTTTGTTTCCTCTTTGAGGATAAAAATATATTGTTTGTGACCAAGTTAGTTATAGATTTTACAGCATTTGGCTACACACAAGTGCTACAGATTTTTTAATGTGTTTTATGTTGCAACAGGAAATAAATTAATCACTTTTATTTATACATCACTTCATTTTAATTTGAAATACAAATTAATGTGTGGGAAGTGGATATGCATTCACTAAACATTTTATCAGAATCTCTTGCTGTTGGATGTTTCATTTTCATCAGTTCTTTTGTTTTATTATATCATTCTCTTTAAGCTTTATTTAAAAATGAAACAGGATCGAGGAGAAAAGTGGTTGAAAGAAATTATTAATTCTGAGAGTTAGCTTTCTCCATTGAAATGTAAATATAATACATAGAAAAGGAACAGATTATTGAATTAATGTCATCCTTTCTTTTCATGTATTATCCGTTCCCGAATTATTTTGTACTTATTTAACTTCTTTCGAATATAAACTTCTACGGTGGCTTGGTCTCTACCACGGTGGTTGTACCTAATATGCAATGATTATGTTAACTCTTGGTAAAAAGAACTAAATGTGAGGAACATGGTATTGAAAGATTCAACAAAGGTTTATTACAGTTTCAGATATGTTCAAATATTACAGCCACAGTAATTTTTGTCACTTTGTCTGGACTAATATTAAGTGACAGTTACAATCATCACACTTCCTTCAGTGTGTCATGTCTCAAGAAGCCTCTATTGAGGTGCAGTCTGAGATCTTTATACCCTCAGATCACATGTTCTGATACAGCAATGATATCATAAGAACAACTCTTAAAGACGTATTATATTCTAACTGAGACATAACACAACAAAGGGTTTTGGAGTAAATAACTGAAGAATGATCAACGCAGGCCTTAACTTACCAAGTACTGCATCCATTCCCACACCTCGAATTTCCTTGCTCTTCACCTCAAAAACATATCCCTCATGTCCTACTCCGAACTATAATTAAATCCTGTACCTTGTTAGTGGTGCAGTATTTGTAGAGTTAAATGTTCGCTGAAGACCTTTCCCCTGTGCCTTCTGAAAGACTGTTTTTCCTTTATCCAATCTCTTGAGTTACTGAAGACTTGTTAATTGTTAATCTGAACTTTCCAACTCTGTCTGTGATCCAAAACAATATTGCTTGTTGACATCTGTTATCAATACTTTTCAGCATCTTGAATCACCTACAGTCACTGGGTCACTTCAGCAGTAACAATGTGTGCTGATGTTCTTCCTTGAACTGTTGTGCTTAGCGACTCGACTGAACTTAAATGTTAATGATGATATCTGCACCCAATTGAAAACCAACATATTCAAAAAATTGGAGTGATCATGCAACCAGACTTAATCATTTTTAAAGCCACAATCATTAATACTGCATCTCAAATTTAAAGCCTTTCCATACTTTTAAATTTAAACATGAGAGGAGAACAATGATTATTTTTGGACAATGCCAGCAAAAGTAGAACTTAAATAAATACCAATAAATAAAGATTGTGGAACCCATCTGAACTTAAAAAATGGCTAACATATAGCCAGAAGACCTGCGAAATAAAAATGCAATTGTTAGTTTCTATATAAGGCAGTATTTATTTCAGTGCTGCTCTGAAGAGTCAGCCTATGAGAGATACAAGGATTGAGAGCCTTTAAAGAACACTGGGCCAAGTCTAACCCTGAAATGATGCAGATGGTTGTACCTTCAATATGTCAAGAATATCAAACCATCTGTGAACTTTGGATCAACTTTTAAGTTGCAGAACTTGTTTTGTTATCTCAACGTGGTAGTTTAATATTGTGTGGTTATAAAATCTGCCATTGCCCTTAAAACTGATAATGATAACGCAAAATTGTAACTGTAATGTTCATATGTCTGGTCAGTTGATAATATGGGAACAGAGTGTTTTGTATAATACATTGCACTCTTTAGGATTTAAGATACTTGCAACATGTTTCAAATAAAATTTATTCTTTGGTTTATGTGACTACATTTATGAATAGTTATCTACTAATACTGAAAACATTCTCTTGATGAACAAATATATTTAGTTTTGTTGCAAAGAGATCTGACAGACTTTTTCTGACTATAATGTCTTCTCCTAGCCTTAGTCATCTATTCTAATTTATTATTTAAAATTAACTGGAAAATTACAAATAACCTTCAGCTGAGCACTGAAGTAAATGAATGGAAAGAGCATTTCATAAGGAAACCTGGGAGACGTTTTCTGCTGACCACTCACTATTTCCATAATAAAAGATCAAGGGTAGGTAGGAAAATCCACACTGTTGGCAGGAATGCTGGCTTGCCAGCACTATCCACCTTTCTGGTTATTTGCCTTAATGCAGCCTCCTAGTAGCAGGCAAGCCCGAGTGTAGGGAACATGACCATCGACAAGTTCCCTCAAAATCAAACATTATCTTGGACTTGGAACTATAATTGCTGTTCCTTTGTTGTTGCTGGTCTAATATTCCAGAATTACCTTCCTAACAACATTGTTTGCACCTATGCTTCACTATTCTCCCAACTGCCTCCTTGGATTGAAGCAATTCAAGGTGGTGGGTATCCATCACATTCTTAAGGACAAATATGGATAGTCAACAAATACTGCCCACATTTTATGATCAATATTTTAGAAAAAGCTTTGCAGCCATCTGCACTTGCTGGGCGACAGCGCTGGCCACAAGTCACATGGTGCAGGTGGAATCTGAGGAAGGGTGACTGGACCTATGATTTCTCTCCACAGATGCTGCCAGACCTGCTGAACTTTTCCATGAATTTTTGTTCCACAATGGCAGCAATTTTTTTTAAATTTTAAGAATTCAGAAATTTGGAGAGTGTGCCTCAAACGCTGATTGTACCCAGAGAGACAGAAGGCCTCCTTCGTGACTAACACGAAGTTTTAAGCTGGTTGGAGGAAAGTATAGAGGGGATGTCAGAGGCTGGTTCTTTACACAGAGAGTTGTGAGCGCATGGAATGCGTTGCCAGCAGCAGTTGTGGAAGCAAGGTCATTGGGGACATTTAAGAGACTACTGGACATGCATATGGTCACAGAAATTTGAGGGTGCATAGATGAGGATCAGTGGTCGGCACAACATCGTGGGCTGAAGGGCCTGTTCTGTGCTGTACTGTTCTATGTTCTATGTTCTATGTTCTTTCGGCTGCCAAACTTCAAAACATCATCTGCTCATCCTGAAATCTACCGTCTAGCCGCTTTTCAGCTACTTTCTGGAAAATCTTTGCCTGGTAACTGTTCCCACACACTGTAGAGAGGTGGCCCCCATTGTGGTTGTGATGCAAAATCTTGACTTAAGTCTCTTTTTGTAGCTTTTGGTACATATTGTGTATGTACCAAAGTGCTAACAAAATTTAAACTCTTGACATTCTTATATGAACAATTTCTCAAATGCTGCCATCAGGTATGAACTTATTTTGCTAAAACAAAGATTACTTTGAACTCTTCAGCAAAGTGGAGAATGATAGTTTTCACTTTGTTATTTTAATGATGATTAATAGAACAATTGTTTACTGTGGATTGTGACACCATAGAACTTTGATGACAAATGGAAGCAACAATGCAAAAAAAAAGCTAATCAGGGAGCTTTACCAGAGACAGGATGAGGAGATGGAAAAATTCAGAAGGAATAGTGGGGAAATCCTGGGAAGCCTGAGTGAAAAGGCCAAAAGATCTTTCTTAGAAGATGGCAGCATATTGGAGACGGTAGTCTGGAGGCCAAGGCTAATGGTGTGTGCGGACATAGGTTCAAATTTCAATGCAGTGGAATTTCGATTCAATTTTTAATTCTGGAACTAAATGCTCATCTTATTAATGGTGATTGTGAAGCTACCATTGATTGTTGTAAAAACCCATTTGGTCACAACTGCCCCTTTAGTGAAGGAAACCTGCTAATCTTATCTGGTCTAACCTACATGTGATTCCAGGATAACAGCAATGTGGTTTACTCATCACTGCTGTATGAAATGGGTTAACAAGCCACCCAGTTCAAGGGCAATTAGGGATGGTCTAGTAATGCTGGCTGAGTCAGTGACCCATGAAATCTTTTTAAAAAGTATAAGGAAAGGGAGCAGGAAATACTCAAGATTTTGATTTTCAAGGTAAACATTCTCTACAATTTTTAATCTTGCTTCCAAGTATTCAGGAATTCCTCATACCTTTAATAATATAAATCAAAAACCTTGCGTCTATTTTCAGAGTAAAAGGGTAGGAACAGATTCCTTACTAATTACTCATGGTTTAAAAACTTCAAAATAAGAGGTTACTTCTGTTGCAGCCTTTTATTTTTGGCTACAGATATTTTTCAATTAAGTATTCTAAATATTAAGATTAGGCACAGAAGCCAGATCAAATATATTTATGGAATCTCTGAGGCAGAGGAAAAAGGATTCATTGTAAGTGGAAGGTCAGTTGCCAAGTTCTCTTTGTTCCTTGGAGGACACCTGTTTTAACCCGCATCGGAGCCAAGAGAAGGAGAAGTACTGTTTGCTGTAAGTCTGTTTAACAATTTCACAGGTCTCTCTCTCTCTCTCTCTAAGAGAACAAACATACAGAGACAGAGATGGTTAATCCTCCATCATTTACACAGGTGTAATGATCTAACTTTGCTATTGAAGTCACAAAATAAGCATGAATACCTCTCCCAGAGAAGTCACATTGGTTTATGTTTGGAGGGTGCAGGTGTGCACCTTGTCAAACGTTTCACTTTCAGGTGTTAAAAAAAAACCTTTTTTATCTCAGCAAACCGCAAAAGTATTTGGTCTGAGATGATACACGTGTCTTTGCAATCGATAGAAAACAGAAATAGCCCCACATGATGCACAAAGCTGCCAGTGGTGGTCTAAACTAACATTCTGTACTGAAAATAGCAAGATTCTCTCTTCACTCTGTCCAGACTGGTTATAAAGTGGAAAGAGAAGTTTATTTCCTGTCCTTTGATACCATGGTTGAAAATCATGCTAATGGAAACTTTGCAGGTTTTGGGGTGATTTGTTTTGACTTCAGACAATTTCTGTGGGAGAGGTGTAATTGAAGGAGATTATTGTTGGAGAAAAGATCAAGGATTGGTGCAGCGAACAGTATTTGAGATGAGTGGCAGAACTGGTGGAAGGTGCGTATTGAAGATTAATTTGGTGACCTTGACCATTTGTGTGGTGTAATTGGACATCGTGCAGCACTGCGACAATGTCCTCGCATGCACTTTATTGTCTATCTGCTCCTATTGACTTTGAGCATTTGCTTGGAGACCCATTTGAATCCATGTACATGGGGGTCTTCCTGTTCCTGCATCAATACGTCTGTATGTTAGGTGTTGGATGAAAAAATCCTGGTTTTGTCATCTTCTGTTGTTTTGGCTATGACCAAACATCCATGTTTGACAACATTTAGGTAAAACTGCACCAGACATGACCCATTGATATGATAGTCCCAGTCATGAAAATCTTAATAATGAAAATGATCTGGAGGCAGATTTTTCCCGGTTTGAAGCATCTAATTGAGGTATATAAAGTGTGAAAGGGAATTGACAAAGTAGACATAGGGTGAATGTTTCCTCTGGGGAAATCTAGAATGAGAGGTCACAGTTTTAGGATAAGGGGTAGCAGATTTAAAAGAAATTAGAAGAAACTACTTCTCCCACAGAATCATGAATCTGTGGACTTCAATAGTCGATGATGCAATGGATGCTGGGACATTGAATAGATTTAAGTAGGAGAGTGACAGATTTTTAATTAGTAATGGGTTAAAAGGGTTGTGGACAGCGGCCATGACACAGGAGGTCAGCCGTGGTCGTATTAAATGACTGAGCAGGCTTGAGGGGCTGAATTGCCTATTTCGGTTCCTATGCCTTACGTTTTTTATGGAAAGCGACTTGTGCAGAATCTGTTGCAAACAGAACACACCTTGCAGGCTTGTTTTAAATACTGCAGACAAGGTTGAGCCTATGTTAGCCTTTTATGACTCTATATTCCCCCATTCAGTCGTGCATCCCTTCCACAGCACATTTAGAGTGGTCTGACTCCTGTCATCAACATAACGAACAGGCAAAATGAGGTTTTGAACCTGCCTGTATACGGAAGGACTGGAGGCCAGTTAATAACACATTACGATCACCATTCCCATTTTTCCTTTGCAGTCACGCAATCAAACTCCCTGGTCTTTTCAGTCTTTTCATTATTTTCTTGTATGATCTCTGATGTTATCTTGGTAACCTATTTGTTCAACATTTCTGTAATGTCAGTACATTTTCTGTGGTGGGCTGTACAAACTTGCACGTAATACTCATTCAGTTGATGCACTACCTTTTACCTGCATCTCACCAGCTTGTTTTTGTACTCCATGTCTTTATAAATAAACTCAGAATTGAATTTTCTTTTTGAACTCTGTTAGTAAGTCTGTATCTGCATTTAGATCTTTTTATCCTTCAGTTCCATTGAAAGTCTAGGTTTTTCAACATTTGGTCTTCCCTCCTGTTCTTCAAGCCTCACAAAAGCACAGAAACTAGCAGTGGGACTAGCTATTTAGCCCTTCTAGCCTGCTCCACCATTCAACATGATCATCCATCTCAATGTCCCCTCTTTCACCCCATACCCTTTGATCCCTTTTAGCTCTAAGTAGTACACCTGACACTTCCTTGAAAACATTCAATGCTTTGGCCTGAACTGATTTCTGTGGCACAGAATTCCACAGGCTCACCCCACTCTCTGGTGAAGGCATTTATCATCTTACTCTAAGGAGGCCTCCTCAGATTGTGACTCCCGTTTCTCGACTCCCCTGTCATCAGGAACATCCTTCCTGCATTTACCCTAACTAGTCCCTTTAGAATTTTATAGGTTTCTATGAGATTCCTTCCTCAGTCTTCCAAATCTAAGTGAATATAGTCCAAACCAATGCAGTTTCTCTTTATACATCTGTCCTGCCATTGCAGGAGTCAGTCTAGCTGCACTCCCCACAAAACTAAAACATCCTCCTTTGGAAAATGAAACCAAAATTGCACACAAAGCTCCAGGTGTGGTCTCACCAAGTCCCTGTACAGTTGTATTGACATTTCACTGAAAGTACATGTTGCAGTTTCCAAAGAAAGTTGAACTGAAAATGTGTTGCTGGAAAAGCGCAGCAGGTCAGGCAGCATCCAGGGAACAGGATAATCGACGTTTCGGGCATAAGCCCTTCTTCAGGAATGAGGAAAGTTTATCCAGCAGGCTAAGATAAAAGGTAGGGAGGAGGGACTTGGGGGAGGGGCGTCAGAAATGTGATAGGTGGAAAGAGGTCAAGGTGAGGGTGATAGGTCAGAC